>NW_027526684.1:0-147063 GCF_052857255.1 Amblyomma americanum | reverse complement strand
AGCTTGTTTCGCTGTATTAAGCACGAATACATGCTTTTCGCGCAGTTATAAGAGAAAAAGTTTTGAAGAGTATCACGTGGATACTTGTAAAACCGATGCGTTCAGATACAGCTCGTTTCGGTCTAAAACAGCTTGTTTCGTTTTATTAAGCACGAATACATGCTTTCTGCGCCCGTTATAAGAGAAAAGTTTTGACGCGTATCAGAGGAACACTTGTAAAACCGATGTGTTGTGATTTAGCTCGTTTCGGTCTAAAACAGCTTGTTTCGCTGTATTAAGCAAGAATACATGCTTTTCGCGCAGTTATAAGAGAAAAAGTTTTGACGCGTGTCACAGGGACACTTGTAAAACCGATGTGTTCAGATTTACCTCGTTTCGGTCTAAAACAGCTTGTTTCGTTGAACTAAGCACGAATACATGCTTTTCGCGCAGTTATAAGAGAAAAAAGTTTTGACGCGTATCAGAGGAACACTTGTAAAACCGATGGGTTGCGATTTAACTCGTTTCGGTCTAAAACAGCTTGTTTCGCTGTATTAAGCAAGAATACATGCTTTTCGCCCAGTTATAAGAGAAAAAGTTTTGACGCGTGTCACAGAGCCACTTTTAAAACCGATGTGTTGTGATTTAGCTCGTTTCGGTCTAAAACAGCTTGTTTCGTTGTATTAAGCAAGAATACATGCTTTTCGCGCAGTTATAAGAGAAAAAGTTTTGACGCGTATCAGAGGAACACTTGTAAAACCGATGTGTTGTGATTTAGCTTGTTTCGGTCTAATACAGCTTGTTTCGCTGTATTAAGCAAGAATACATGCTTTTCGCGCAGTTATAAGAGAAAAAAGTTTTGACGCGTATCAGAGGAACACTTGTAAAACCGATGTGTTGTGATTTAGCTCGTTTTGGTCTAAAACAGCTTGTTTCGCTGTATTAAGCAAGAATACGTGCTTTTCGCGTAGTTATAAGAGAAAAAGTTTTGACGCGTGTCACAGGGACACTTGTAAAACCGATGTGTTCAGATTTACCCCGTTTCGGTCTAAAACAGCTTGTTTCGTTAGACTAAGCACGAATACATGCTTTTCGCGCAGTTATAAGAGAAAAAGTTTTGACGCGTGTCACAGGAACACGTGTAAAACCGATGTGTTGTGATTTAGCTTGTTTCGGTCTAATACAGCTTGTTTCGCTGTATTAAGCAAGAATACATGCTTTTCGCGCAGTTATAAGAGAAAAAAGTTTTGACGCGTATCAGAGGAACACTTGTAAAACCGATGTGTTGTGATTTAGCTCGTTTTGGTCGAAAACAGCTTGTTTCGCTGTATTAAGCAAGAATACGTGCTTTTCGCGTAGTTATAAGAGAAAAAGTTTTGACGCGTGTCACAGGGACACTTGTAAAACCGATGTGTTCAGATTTACCCCGTTTCGGTCTAAAACAGCTTGTTTCGTTAGACTAAGCACGAATACATGCTTTTCGCGCAGTTATAAGAGAAAAAGTTTTGACGCGTGTCACAGGGACACGTGTAAAACCGACGTGTTCAGATTTAGCTCGTTTCGGTCTAAAACAGCTTGATTCGTTTGTATTAAGCACGAATACATGCTTTTCGCGCAGTTATAAGAGAAAAAGTTTTGAAGAGTATCACGTGGATACTTGTAAAACCGATGCGTTCAGATACAGCTCGTTTTCGGTCTAAAACAGCTTGTTTCGTTTTATTAAGCACGAATACATGCTTTTCGCGGAGTTATAAGAGAAAAGTTTTGACGCGTATCAGAGGAACACTTGTAAAACCGATGTGTTGTGATTTAACTCGTTTCGGTCTAAAACAGCTTGTTTCGCTGTATTAAGCAAGAATACATGCTTTTCGCGCAGTTATAAGAGAAAAGGTTGTGACGCGTGTCACAGGGACACTAGTAAAACCGATGTGTTCAGATTTAGCTCGTTTCGGTCTAAAACAGCTTGTTTCGCTGTATTAAGCACGAATACATGCTTTTCGCGCAGTTATAAGAGAAAAAGTTTTGAAGAGTATCACGTGGATACTTGTAAAACCGATGCGTTCAGATACAGCTCGTTTCGGTCTAAAACAGCTTGTTTCGTTTTATTAAGCACGAATACATGCTTTTCGCGCCGTTATAAGAGAAAAGTTTTGACGCGTATCAGAGGAACACTTGTAAAACCGATGTGTTGTGATTTAGCTCGTTTCGGTCTAAAACAGCTTGTTTCGCTGTATTAAGCAAGAATACATGCTTTTCGCGCAGTTATAAGAGAAAAAGTTTTGACGCGTGTCACAGGGACACTTGTAAAACCGATGTGTTCAGATTTACCCCGTTTCGGTCTAAAACAGCTTGTTTCGTTAGACTAAGCACGAATACATGCTTTTCGCGCAGTTATAAGAGAAAAAGTTTTGACGCGTGTCACAGGGACACGTGTAAAACAGACGTGTTCAGATTTAGCTCGTTTCGGTCTAAAACAGCTTGATTCGTTGTATTAAGCACGAATACATGCTTTTCGCGCAGTTATAAGAGAAAAAGTTTTGAAGAGTATCACGTGGATACTTGTAAAACCGATGCGTTCAGATACAGCTCGTTTCGGTCTAAAACAGCTTGTTTCGTTTTATTAAGCACGAATACATGCTTTTCGCGGAGTTATAAGAGAAAAGTTTTGACGCGTATCAGAGGAACACTTGTAAAACCGATGTGTTGTGATTTAACTCGTTTCGGTCTAAAACAGCTTGTTTCGCTGTATTAAGCAAGAATACATGCTTTTCGCGCAGTTATAAGAGAAAAGGTTGTGACGCGTGTCACAGGGACACTAGTAAAACCGATGTGTTCAGATTTAGCTCGTTTCGGTCTAAAACAGCTTGTTTCGCTGTATTAAGCACGAATACATGCTTTTCGCGCAGTTATAAGAGAAAAAGTTTTGAAGAGTATCACGTGGATACTTGTTAAAACCGATGCGTTCAGATACAGCTCGTTTCGGTCTAAAACAGCTTGTTTCGTTTTATTAAGCACGAATACATGCTTTTCGCGCCGTTATAAGAGAAAAGTTTTGACGCGTATCAGAGGAACACTTGTAAAACCGATGTGTTGTGATTTAGCTCGTTTCGGTCTAAAACAGCTTGTTTCGCTGTATTAAGCAAGAATACATGCTTTTCGCGCAGTTATAAGAGAAAAAGTTTTGACGCGTGTCACAGGGACACTTGTAAAACCGATGTGTTCAGATTTACCTCGTTTCGGTCTAAAACAGCTTGTTTCGTTGAACTAAGCACGAATACATGCTTTTCGCGCATTTATAAGAGAAAAAAGTTTTGACGCGTATCAGAGGAACACTTGTAAAACCGATGGGTTGCGATTTAACTCGTTTCGGTCTAAAACAGCTTGTTTCGCTGTATTAAGCAAGAATACATGCTTTTCGCCCAGTTATAAGAGAAAAAGTTTTGACGCGTGTCACAGAGCCACTTTTAAAACCGATGTGTTGTGATTTAGCTCGTTTCGGTCTAAAACAGCTTGTTTCGTTGTATTAAGCAAGAATACATGCTTTTCGCGCAGTTATAAGAGAAAAAGTTTTGACGCGTATCAGAGGAACACTTGTAAAACCGATGTGTTGTGATTTAGCTTGTTTCGGTCTAATACAGCTTGTTTCGCTGTATTAAGCAAGAATACATGCTTTTCGCGCAGTTATAAGAGAAAAAAGTTTTGACGCGTATCAGAGGAACACTTGTAAAACCGATGTGTTGTGATTTAGCTCGTTTTGGTCTAAAACAGCTTGTTTCGCTGTATTAAGCAAGAATAGGTGCTTTTCGCGTAGTTATAAGAGAAAAAGTTTTGACGCGTGTCACAGGGACACTTGTAAAACCGATGTGTTCAGATCTAGCTCCTTTTGGTGTAAAACAGCTTGTTTCGTTGTATTAGGCAAGAATGCATGCTTTTCGCGCAGTTATAAGAGAAAAAGTCTAGACGCGTATCAGAGGAACACTTGTAAAACCGATGTGTTGTGATTTAGCTCGTTTCGGTCTAAAACAGCTTGTTTCGTTGTATTAAGCAAGAATACATGCTTTTCGCGCAGTTATAAGAGAAAAAGTTTTGACGCGTATTAGAGGAACACTTGTAAAACCGATGTGTTGTGATTTAGCTCGTTTCGGTCTAAAACAGCTTGTTTCGCTGTATTAAGCAAGAATACATGCTTTTCGCGCAGTTATTAGAGAAAAAGTTTTGACACTTGTAATACCTATGTGTTGTGATTTGGTTCGTTTCGGTCTAAAACAGCTTGTTTCGTTGTATTAAGCAAGAATACATGCTTTTCGCGCAGTTTTAAGCGAAAAAGATTTGACGCGTATCAGAGGAACACTTGTAAAGCCGATGTGTTGTGATTTAGCTCGTTTCGGTCTAAAACAGCTTGTTTCGCTGTATTAAGCAGGAATACATGCTTTTCGCGCAGTTATAAGAGAAAAAGTTTTAAAGGAGTGTCACAGAGACACTTGTAAAACCGATGTGTTCAGATTTACCCCGTTTCGGTCTAAAACAGCTTGTTTCGTTAGACTAAGCACGAATACATGCTTTTCGCGCAGTTATAAGAGAAAAAAGTTTTGACGCGTATCAGAGGAACACTTGTAAAACCGATGTGTTGTGATTTAGCTCGTTTCGGTCTAAAACAGCTTGTTTCGCTGTATTAAGCAAGAATACATGCTTTTCGCGCAGTTATAAGAGAAAAAGTTTTGACGCGTGTCACAGGGACACTTGTAAAACCGATGTGTTCAGATTTACCTCGTTTCGGTCTAAAACAGCTTGTTTCGTTGAACTAAGCACGAATACATGCTTTTCGCGCAGTTATAAGAGAATAATGTTTTGACGCGTATCAGAGGAACACTTGTAAAACCGATGTGTTGCGATTTAGCTCGTTTCGGTCTAAAACAGCTTGTTTCGTTTTATTAAGCACGAATACATGCTTTTCGCGCCGTTATAAGAGAAAGGTTTTGACGCGTATGAGAGGAACACTTGTAAAACCGATGTGTTGTGATTTAGCTCGTTTCGGTCTAAAACAGCTTGTTTCGCTGTATTAAGCAAGAATACATGCTTTTCGCGCAGTTATAAGAGAAAAAGTTTTGACGCGTGTCACAGGGACACTTGTAAAACCGATGTGTTCAGATTTACCTCGTTTCGGTCTAAAACAGCTTGTTTCGTTGAACTAAGCACGAATACATGCTCTTCGCGCAGTTATAAGAGAAAAAAGTTTTGACGCGTATCAGAGGAACACTTGTAAAACCGATGTGTTGCGATTTAGCTCGTTTCGGTCTAAAACAGCTTGTTTCGTTGTATTAAGCAAGAATACATGCTTTTCGCCCAGTTATAAGAGAATAAGTTTTGACGCGTGTCACAGGGACACTTCTAAAACCGATGTGTTGTGATTTAGCTCGTTTCGGTCTAAAACAGCTTGTTTCGTTGTATTAAGCAAGAATACATGCTTTTCGCGCAGTTATAAGAGAAAAAGTTTTGACGCGTATCAGAGGAACACTTGTAAAACCGATGTGTTGTGATTTAGCTTGTTTCGGTCTAAAACAGCTTGTTTCGCTGTATTAAGCAAGAATACATGCTTTTTGCGCAGTTATAAGAGAAAAAGTTTTGACGCGTGTCACGGGACACTTGTAAAACCGATGTGTTCAGATTTAGCTCGTTTCGGTCTAAAACAACTTGTTTCGTTGTATTAAGCACGAATACATGCTTTTCGCGCAGTTATAAGAGAAAAAAGTTTTGACGCGTATCAGAGGAACACTTGTAAAACCGATGTGTTGTGATTTAACTCGTTTCGGTCTAAAACAACTTGTTTCGCTGTATTAAGCAAGAATACATGCTTTTCGCGCAGTTACAAGAGAAAAAGTTTTGACGCGTTGTCACAGGGACACTTGTAAAACCGATGTGTTTAGATCTAGCTCGTTTCGGTCTAAAACAGCTTGTTTCGTTGAACTAAGCACGAATACATGCTTTTCGCGCAGTTATAAGAGAAAAAAGTTTTGACGCGTATCAGAGGAACACTTGTAAAACCGATGTGTTGCGATTTAGCTCGTTTCGGTCTAAAACAGCTTGTTTCGCTGTATTAAGCAAGAATACATGCTTTTCGCGCAGTTATAAGAAAAAAAGTTTTGACGCGTGTCACAGGGACACTTCTAAAACCGGTGTGTTGTGATTTAGCTCGTTTCGGTCTAAAACAGCTTGTTTCGTTGTATTAAGCAAGAATACATGCTTTTCGCGCAGTTATAATAGAAAAAGTTTTGACGCGTCTCAGAGGAACACTTGTAAAACCGATTGTGTTGTGATTTAGCTCGTTTCGGTCTAAAACAGCTTGTTTCGCTGTATTAAGCAAGAATACATGCTTTTCGCGCAGTTATAAGAGAAAAAGTTTTGACGCGTGTCACAGGGACACTTGTAAAACCGATGTGTTCAGATTTACCCCGTTTCGGTCTAAAACAGCTTGTTTCGTTAGACTAAGCACGAATACATGCTTTTCGCGCAGTTATAATAGAAAAAGTTTTGACGCGTATCAGAGGAACACTTGTAAAACCGATGTGTTGTGATTTAGCTCGTTTCGGTCTAAAACAGCTTGTTTCGCTGTATTAAGCAAGAATACATGCTTTTCGCACAGTTATAAGAGAAAAAGTTTTGACGCGTGTCACAGGGACACTTGTAAAACCGATGTGTTCAGATTTACCCCGTTTCGGTCTAAAACAGCTTGTTTCGCTGTATTAAGCAAGAATACGTGCTTTTCGCGCAGTTATAAGAGAAAAAGTTTTGACGCGTGTCACAGGGACACGTGTAAAACCGACGTGTTCAGATTTAGCTCGTTTCGGTCTAAAACAGCTTGATTCGTTGTATTAAGCACGAATACATGCTTTTCGCGCAGTTATAAGAGAAAAAGTTTTGAAGAGTATCACGTGGATACTTGTAAAACCGATGCGTTCAGATACAGCTCGTTTCGATCTAAAACAGCTTGTTTCGCTGTATTAAGCAAGAATACATGCTTTTTGCGCAGTTACAAGAGAAAAGGTTGTGACGCGTGTCACAGGGACACTTGTAAAACCGATGTGTTCAGATTTAGCTCGTTTCTGGTCTAAAAAAGCTTGTTTCGCTGTATTAAGCACGAATACATGCTTTTCGCGCAGGTATAAGAGAAAAAGTTTTGACGCGTGTCACAGGGACACTTGTAAAACCGATGTGTTCAGATTTAGCTCGTTTCGGTCTAAAACAACTTGTTTCGTTGTATTAAGCACGAATACATGCTTTTCGCGCAGTTAAAAGAGAAAAAAATTTTGACGCGTATCAGAGGAACACTTGTAAAACCGATGTGTTGTGATTTAACTCGTTTCGGTCTAAAACAGCTTGTTTCGCTGTATTAAGCAAGAATACATGCTTTTCGCGCAGTTATAAGAGAAAAGGTTGTGACGCGTGTCACAGGGACACTAGTAAAACTGATGTGTTCAGATTTAGCTCGTTTCGGTCTAAAACAGCTTGTTTCGTTGTATTAAGCAAGAATACGTGCTTTTCGCGCAGTTACAAGCGAAAAAGTTTTGACGCGTGTCACAGGGACACTTGTAAAACCGATGTGTTTAGATCTAGCTCGATTTGGTGTAAAACAGCTTGTTTCGTTGTATTAAGCACGAACACATGCTTTTCGCGCAGTTATAAGAGAAAAAGTTTAAACGCGTATCAGATGAACACTTGTAAAACCGATGTGTTGTGATTTAGCTCGTTTCGGTCTAAAGCAGCTTGTTTCGTTGTATTAAGCAAGAATACATGCTTTTCGCGCAGTTATAAAAGAAAAAGTTTTGACGCGTATCAGAGGAACACTTGTAAAACCGATGTGTTGTGATTTAGCTCGTTTCGGTCTAAAACAGCTTGTTTCGCTGTATTAAGCAAGAACACATGCTTTTCGCACAGTTATAAGAGAAAAAGTTTTGACGCGTGTCACAGGGACACTTGTAAAACCGATGTGTTCAGATTTACCCCGTTTCGGTCTAAAACAGCTTGTTTCGTTAGACTAAGCACGAATACATGCTTTTCGCGCAGTTATAAGAGAAAAAAGTTTTGACGCGTATCAGAGGAACACTAGTAAAACCGATGTGTTCAGATTTAACTCGTTTCGGTCTAAAACAGCTTGTTTCGTTGTATTAAGCAAGAATACGTGCTTTTCGCGCAGTTACAAGCGAAAAAGTTTTGACGCGTGTCACAGGGACACTTGTAAAACCGATGTGTTCAGATTTAGCTCGTTTCGGTCTAAAACAACTTGTTTCGTTGTATTAAGCACGAATACATGCTTTTCGCGCAGTTATAAGAGAAAAAAGTTTTCACGCGTAACAGAGGAACACTTGTAAAACCGATGTGTTCAGATTTAGCTCGTTTCGGTCTAAAACAACTTGTTTCGTTGTATTAAGCACGAATACATGCTTTTCGCGCAGTTCTAAGAGAAAAGTTTTGACGCGTATCAGAGGAACACTTGTAAAACCGATGTGTTGTGATTTAACTCGTTTCGGTCTAAAACAGCTTGTTGCGCTGTATTAAGCAAGAATACATGCTTTTCGCGCAGTTATAAGAGAAAAGGTTGTGACGCGTGTCACAGGGACACTAGTAAAACCGATGTGTTCAGATTTAGCTCGTGTCGGTCTAAAACAGCTTGTTTCGTTGTATTAAGCAAGAATACGTGCTTTTCGCGCAGTTACAAGCGAAAAAGTTTTGACGCGTGTCACAGGGACACTTGTAAAACCGATGTGTTTAGATCTAGCTCGTTTTGGTGTAAAACAGCTTGTTTCGTTGTATTAAGCACGAACACATGCTTTTCGCGCAGTTATAAGAGAAAAAGTTTAGACGCGTATCAGAGGAACACTTGTAGAACCGATGTGTTGTGATTTAGCTCGTTTCGGTCTAAAGCAGCTTGTTTCGTTGTATTAAGCAAGAATACATGCTTTTCGCGTAGTTATAGAAGAAAAAGTTTTGACGCGTGTCACAGGGACACGTGTAAAACCGACGTGTTCAGATTTAGCTCGTTTCGGTCTAAAACAGCTTGATTCGTTGTATTAAGCACGAATACATGCTTTTCGCGCAGTTATAAGAGAAAAAGTTTTGAAGAGTATCACGTGGATACTTGTAAAACCGATGCTTTCAGATACAGCTCGTTTCGGTCTAAAACAGCTTGTTTCGTTTTATTAAGCACGAATACATGCTTTTCGCGCAGTTATAAGAGAAAAGTTTTGACGCGTATCAGAGGAACACTTGTAAAACCGATGTGTTGTGATTTAACTCGTTTCGGTCTAAAACAGCTTGTTTCGCTGTATTAAGCAAGAATACATGCTTTTTGCGCAGTTACAAGAGAAAAGGTTGTGACGCGTGTCACAGGGACACTAGTAAAACCGATGTGTTCAGATTTAGCTCGTTTCGGTCTAAAACAGCTTGTTTCGCTGTATTAAGCAAGAATACATGCTTTTCGCACAGTTATAAGAGAAAAAGTTTTGACGCGTGTCACAGGGACACTTGTAAAACCGATGTGTTCAGATTTACCTCGTTTCGGTCTAAAACAGCTTGTTTCGTTGAACTAAGCACGAATACATGCTTTTCGCGCAGTTATAAGAGAAAAACGTTTTGACGCGTATCAGAGGAACACTTGTAAAACCGATGTGTTGCGATTTAGCTCGTTTCGGTCTAAAACAGCTTGTTTCGCTGTATTAAGCAAGAATACATGCTTTTCGCGCAGTTATAAGAGAAAAAGTTTTGACGCGTGTCACAGGGACACTTCTAAAACCGATGTGTTGTGATTTAGCTCGTTTCGGTCTAAAACAGCTTGTTTCCTTGTATTAAGCAAGAATACATGCTTTTCGCGCAGCTATAAGAGAAAAGTTTTGACGCGTATCAGAGGAACACTTGTAGAACCGATGTGTTGTGATTTAGCTCGTTTCGGTCTAAAACAGCTTGTTTCGCTGTATTAAGCAAGAATACATGCTTTTTGCGCAGTTACAAGAGAAAAGGTTGTGACGCGTGTCACAGGGACACTAGTAAAACCGATGTGTTCAGATTTAGCTCGTTTCGGTCTAAAACAGCTTGTTTCGCTGTATTAAGCACGAATACATGCTTTTCGCGCAGGTATAAGAGAAAAAGTTTTGACGCGTGTCACAGGGACACTTGTAAAAACCGATGTGTTCAGATTTAGCTCGTTTCGGTCTAAAACAACTTGTTTCGTTGTATTAAGCACGAATACATGCTTTTCGCGCAGTTATAAGAGAAAAAAGTTTTGAAGCGTATCAGAGGAACACTTGTAAAACCGATGTGTTGTGATTTAACTCGTTTCGGTCTAAAACAGCTTGTTTCGCTGTATTAGGCAAGAATACATGCTTTTCGCGCAGTTATAAGAGAAAAGGTTGTGACGCGTGTCACAGGGACACTAGTAAAACCGATGTGTTCAGATTTAGCTCGTTTCGGTCTAAAACAGCTTGTTTCGTTGTATTAAGCAAGAATACGTGCTTTTCGCGCAGTTACAAGAGAAAAAGTTTTGACGCGTGTCACAGGGACACTTGTAAAACCGATGTGTTTAGATCTAGCTCGTTTTGGTGTAAAACAGCTTGTTTTGTTGTATTAAGCACGAACACATGCTTTTCGCGCAGTTATAAGAGAAAAGGTTTAGACGCGTATCAGAGGAACACTTGTAAAACCGATGTGTTGTGATTTAGCTCGTTTCGGTCTAAAGCAGCTTGTTTCGTTGTATTAAGCAAGAATACATGCTTTTCGCGCAGTTATAAAAGAAAAAGTTTTTACGCGTATCAGAGGAACAGTTGTAAAACCGATGTGTTGTGATTTAGCTCGTTTCGGTCTAAAACAGCTTGTTTCGCTGTATTAAGCAAGAATACATGCTTTTCGCACAGTTATAAGAGAAAACGTTTTGACGCGTGTCACAGGGACACTTGTAAAACCGATGTGTTCAGATTTACCTCGTTTCGGTCTAAAACAGCTTGTTTCGTTGAACTAAGCACGAATACATGCTTTTCGCGCAGTTATAAGAGAAAAAAGTTTTGACGCGTATCAGAGGAACACTTGTAAAACCGATGTGTTGCGATTTAGCTCGTTTCGGTCTAAAACAGCTTGTTTCGCTGTAATAAGCAAGAATACATGCTTTTCGCGCAGTTATAAGAGAAAAAGTTTTGACGCGTGTCACAGGGACACTTCTAAAACCGATGTGTTGTGATTTAGCTCGTTTCGGTCTAAAACAGCTTGTTTCGTTGTATTAAGCAAGAATACATGCTTTTCGCGCAGTTATAAGAGAAAAAGTTTTGACGCGTATCAGAGGAACACTTGTAAAACCGATGTGTTGTGATTTAGCTCGTTTCGGTCTAAAACAGCTTGTTTCGCTGTATTAAGCAAGAATACATGCTTTTGGCGCAGTTATAAGAGAAAAAGTTTTGACGCGTGTAACAGGGACACTTGTAAAACCGATGTGTTCAGATTTACCCCGTTTCGGTCTAAAACAGCTTGTTTCGTTAGACTAAGCACGAATACATGCTTTTCGCGCAGTTATAAGAGAAAAAAGTTTTGACGCGTATCAGAGGAACACTTGTAAAACCGATGTGTTGTGATTTAGCTCGTTTCGGTCTAAAACAGCTTGTTTCGCTGTATTAAGCAAGAATACGTGCTTTTCGCGCAGTTATAAGAGAAAAAGTTTTGACGCGTGTCACAGGGACACGTGTAAAACCGACGTGTTCAGATTTAGCTCGTTTCGGTCTAAAACAGCTTGATTCGTTGTATTAAGCACGAATACATGCTTTTCGCGCAGTTATAAGAGAAAAAGTTTTGAAGAGTATCACGTGGATACTTGTAAAACCGATGCGTTCAGATACAGCTCGTTTCGGTCTAAAACAGCTTGTTTCGTTTTATTAAGCACGAATACATGCTTTTCGCGCAGTTATAAGAGAAAAGTTTTGACGCGTATCAGAGGAACACTTGTAAAACCGATGTGTTGTGATTTAACTCGTTTCGGTCTAAAACAGCTTGTTTCGCTGTATTAAGCAAGAATACATGCTTTTTGCGCAGTTACAAGAGAAAAGGTTGTGACGCGTGTCACAGGGACACTAGTAAAACCGATGTGTTCAGATTTAGCTCGTTTCGGTCTAAAACAGCTTGTTTCGCTGTATTAAGCACGAATACATGCTTTTCGCGCAGGTATAAGAGAAAAAGTTTTGACGCGTGTCACAGGGACACTTGTAAAACCGATGTGTTCAGATTTAGCTCGTTTCGGTCTAAAACAGCTTGTTTCGCTGTATTAAGCAAGAATACGTGCTTTTCGCGCAGTTACAAGAGAAAAGTTTTGACGCATGTCACAGGGACACTTGTAAAACCGATGTGTTCAGATCTAGCTCGTTTGGTGTAAAACAGCTTGTTTTGTTGTATTAAGCACGAACACATGCTTTTCGCGCAGTTATAAGAGAAAAAGTTTAGACGCGTATCAGAGGAACACTTGTACTTCAGTAGAGTTAGTTCTTGGGCTAGTTGGTATTGTTGATTGAAGTTCATAGTTCTTCAGCGCAACGGCACGTTTTAAGCCAAGGAAAGGAAGACAGAAGACAGAAAAGAAGAAGGACGAACAGGGACGAACACAGCGCTGACTTACAACTGTTTATTCAGAGTCACACACACAGCTTAAATACTCTCAGACCAGCGCAGGCGCACACCGTAAAAGAACCAAAAAAGGGAAAAAAATTTAGGAAAACAATCTCATCATATCTTTATCGCAGAAACTTTGACAGGAACGCCTTTTCTGTATTTACAGAATGACTGAGGTATCGCTGACACACTCTGACCCAGCTTTTTTAATATAGTATGCCTCTATCGTTTGCGGAATGCGCCACAGGCGTTGTGTACGAAATTCCCTTGACGTGTGGCAAGTCCTACATAGGGCAAACGGGGCGCTGCGTCAACGACCGTCTCAGGGGAACACGAAAGAGATTTAAGGAATAGGGAAGGTGCTAACCTTGTTGAGCACTGCGCAACTTGCAAAGATTGCACACCGATGTTTTCGGCAGTGAGGGATTCTAAGCAGAAGCAAATTAAAAACAACCCGTGAAACGATAGAGGCATACTATATTAAAAAAGCTGGGTCAGAGTGTGTCAGCGATACCTCAGTCATTCTGTATAATACAGAAAAGGCGTTCCTGTCAAAGTTTCTGCGATAAAGATATGATGAGATTGTTTTTCCTAAATTTTTTTCCCTTTTTTGGTTCTTTTACGGTGTGCGCCTGCGCTGGTCTGAGAGTATTTAAGCTGTGTGTGTGACTCTGAATAAACAGTTGTAAGTCAGCGCTGTGTTCGTCCCTGTTCGTCCTTCTTCTTTTCTGTCTTCTGTCTTCCTTTCCTTGGCTTAAAACGTGCCGTTGCGCTGAAGAACTATGAACTTCAATGAACACTTGTAAAACCCGATGTGTTGTGATTTAACTCCTTTCGGTCTAAAACAGCTTGTTTCGTTGTATTAGGCAAGAATACATGCTTTTCGCGCAGTTATATAAGAAAAAGTTTTGACGCGTATCAGAGGAACACTTGTAAAACCGATGTGTTGTGATTTAGCTCGTTTCGGTCTAAAACAGCTTGTTTCGCTGTATTAAGCAAGAATACATGCTTTTCGCGCAGTTATAAGAGAAAAAAGTTTTGACGCGTATCAGAGGAACACTTGTAGAACCGATGTGTTGTGATTTAGCTCGTTTCGGTCTAAAACAGCTTGTTTCGCTGTATTAAGCAAGAATACATGCTTTTTGCGCAGTTACAAGAGAAAAGGTTGTGACGCGTGTCACAGGGACACTAGTAAAACCGATGTGTTCAGATTTAGCTCGTTTCGGTCTAAAACAGCTTGTTTCGCTGTATTAAGCACGAATACATGCTTTTCGCGCAGGTATAAGAGAAAAAGTTTTGACGCGTGTCACAGGGACACTTGTAAATCCGATGTGTTCAGATTTAGCTCGTTTCGGTCTAAAACAACTTGTTTCGTTGTATTAAGCACGAATACATGCTTTTCGCGCAGTTATAAGAGAAAAAAGTTTTGAAGCGTATCAGAGGAACACTTGTAAAACCGATGTGTTGTGATTTAACTCGTTTCGGTCTAAAACAGCTTGTTTCGCTGTATTAGGCAAGAATACATGCTTTTCGCGCAGTTATAAGAGAAAAGGTTGTGACGCGTGTCACAGGGACACCAGTAAAACCGATGTGTTCAGATTTAGCTCGTTTCGGTCTAAAACAGCTTGTTTCGTTGTATTAAGCAAGAATACGTGCTTTTCGCGCAGTTAACAAGAGAAAAAGTTTTGACGCGTGTCACAGGGACACTTGTAAAACCGATGTGTTTAGATCTAGCTCCTTTTGGTGTAAAACAGCTTGTTTTGTTGTATTAAGCACGAACACATGCTTTTCGCGCAGTTATAAGAGAAAAGGTTTAGACGCGTATCAGAGGAACACTTGTAAAACCGATGTGTTGTGATTTAGCTCGTTTCGGTCTAAAGCAGCTTGTTTCGTTGTATTAAGCAAGAATACATGCTTTTCGCGCAGTTATAAAAGAAAAAGTTTTTACGCGTATCAGAGGAACAGTTGTAAAACCGATGTGTTGTGATTTAGCTCGTTTCGGTCTAAAACAGCTTGTTTCGCTGTATTAAGCAAGAATACATGCTTTTCGCACAGTTATAAAAGAAAACGTTTTGACGCGTGTCACAGGGACACTTGTAAAACCGATGTGTTCAGATTTACCTCGTTTCGGTCTAAAACAGCTTGTTTCGTTGAACTAAGCACGAATACATGCTTTTCGCGCAGTTATAAGAGAAAAAAGTTTTGACGCGTATCAGAGGAACACTTGTAAAACCGATGTGTTGTGATTTAGCTCGTTTCGGTCTAAAACAGCTTGTTTCGCTGTATTAAGCAAGAATACATGCTTTTCGCGCAGTTATAAGAGAAAAAGTTTTGACGCGTGTCACAGGGACACTTCTAAAACCGATGTGTTGTGATTTAGCTCGTTTCGGTCTAAAACAGCTTGTTTCGTTGTATTAAGCAAGAATACATGCTTTTCGCGCAGTTATAAGAGAAAAAGTTTTGACGCGTATCAGAGGAACACTTGTAAAACCGATGTGTTGTGATTTAGCTCGTTTCGGTCTAAAACAGCTTGTTTCGCTGTATTAAGCAAGAATACATGCTTTTGGCGCAGTTATAAGAGAAAAAGTTTTGACGCGTGTAACAGGGACACTTGTAAAACCGATGTGTTCAGATTTACCCCGTTTCGGTCTAAAACAGCTTGTTTCGTTAGACTAAGCACGAATACATGCTTTTCGCGCAGTTATAAGAGAAAAAAGTTTTGACGCGTATCAGAGGAACACTTGTAAAACCGATGTGTTGTGATTTAGCTCGTTTCGGTCTAAAACAGCTTGTTTCGCTGTATTAAGCAAGAATACGTGCTTTTCGCGCAGTTATAAGAGAAAAAGTTTTGACGCGTGTCACAGGGACACGTGTAAAACCTACGTGTTCAGATTTAGCTCGTTTCGGTCTAAAACAGCTTGATTCGTTGTATTAAGCACGAATACATGCTTTTCGCGCAGTTATAAGAGAAAAAGTTTTGAAGAGTATCACGTGGATACTTGTAAAACCGATGCGTTCAGATACAGCTCGTTTCGGTCTAAAACAGCTTGTTTCGTTTTATTAAGCACGAATACATGCTTTTCGCGCAGTTATAAGAGAAAAAGTTTAGACGCGTATCAGAGGAACACTTGTAAAACCGATGTGTTGTGATTTAACTCCTTTCGGTCTAAAACAGCTTGTTTCGTTGTATTAGGAAAGAATACATGCTTTTCGCGCAGTTATATAAGAAAAAGTTTTGACGCGTATCAGAGGAACACTTGTAAAACCGATGTGTTGTGATTTAGCTCGTTTCGGTCTAAAACAGCTTGTTTCGCTGTATTAAGCAAGAATACATGCTTTTCGCGCAGTTATAAGAGAAAAAAGTTTTGACGCGTATCAGAGGAACACTTGTAAAACCGATGTGTTGCGATTTAGCTCGTTTCGGTCTAAAACAGCTTGTTGCGCCGTATTAAGCAAGAATACATGCTTTTCGCGCAGGTATAAGAGAAAAAGTTTTGACGCGTGTCAGAGGGACACTTGTAAAACCGATGTGTTGTGATTTAGCTCGTTTCGGTCTAAAACAGGTTGTTTCGTTGTATTAAGCAAGAATACATGCTTTTCGCGCAGTTATAAGAGAAAAAGTTTTGACGCGTATCAGAGGAACACTTGTAAAACCTATGTGTTGTGATTTAACTCGTTTCGGTCTAAAACAGCTTGTTTCGCTGTATTAGGCAAGAATACATGCTTTTCGCGCAGTTATAAGAGAAAAGGTTGTGACGCGTGTCACAGGGACACTAGTAAAACCGATGTGTTCAGATTTAGCTCGTTTCGGTCTAAAACAGCTTGTTTCGTTGTATTAAGCAAGAATACGTGCTTTTCGCGCAGTTACAAGAGAAAAAGTTTTGACGCGTGTCACAGGGACACTTGTAAAACCGATGTGTTTAGATCTAGCTCGTTTTGGTGTAAAACAACTTGTTTTGTTGTATTAAGCACGAACACATGCTTTTCGCACAGTTATAAGAGAAAAGGTTTAGACGCGTATCAGAGGAACACTTGTAAAACCGATGTGTTGTGATTTAGCTCGTTTCGGTCTAAAGCAGCTTGTTTCGTTGTATTAAGCAAGAATACATGCTTTTCGCGCAGTTATAAAAGAAAAAGTTTTTACGCGTATCAGAGGAACAGTTGTAAAACCGATGTGTTGTGATTTAGCTCGTTTCGGTCTAAAACAGCTTGTTTCGCTGTATTAAGCAAGAATACATGCTTTTCGCACAGTTATAAGAGAAAACGTTTTGACGCGTGTCACAGGGACACTTGTAAAACCGATGTGTTCAGATTTACCTCGTTTCGGTCTAAAACAGCTTGTTTCGTTGAACTAAGCACGAATACATGCTTTTCGCGCAGTTATAAGAGAAAAAAGTTTTGACGCGTATCAGAGGAACACTTGTAAAACCGATGTGTTGCGATTTAGCTCGTTTCGGTCTAAAACAGCTTGTTTCGCTGTATTAAGCAAGAATACATGCTTTTCGCGCAGTTATAAGAGAAAAAGTTTTGACGCGTGTCACAGGGACACTTCTAAAACCGATGTGTTGTGATTTAGCTCGTTTCGGTCTAAAACAGCTTGTTTCGTTGTATTAAGCAAGAATACATGCTTTTCGCGCAGTTATAAGAGAAAACGTTTTGACGCGTATCAGAGGAACACTTGTAAAACCGATGTGTTGTGATTTAGCTCGTTTCGGTCTAAAACAGCTTGTTTCGCTGTATTAAGCAAGAATACATGCTTTTGGCGCAGTTATAAGAGAAAAAGTTTTGACGCGTGTAACAGGGACACTTGTAAAACCGATGTGTTCAGATTTACCCCGTTTCGGTCTAAAACAGCTTGTTTCGTTAGACTAAGCACGAATACATGCTTTTCGCGCAGTTATAAGAGAAAAAAGTTTTGACGCGTATCAGAGGAACACTTGTAAAACCGATGTGTTGTGATTTAGCTCGTTTCGGTCTAAAACAGCTTGTTTCGCTGTATTAAGCAAGAATACGTGCTTTTCGCGCAGTTATAAGAGAAAAAGTTTTGACGCGTGTCACAGGGACACGTGTAAAACCGACGTGTTCAGATTTAGCTCGTTTCGGTCTAAAACAGCTTGATTCGTTGTATTAAGCACGAATACATGCTTTTCGCGCAGTTATAAGAGAAAAAGTTTTGAAGAGTATCACGTGGATACTTGTAAAACCGATGCGTTCAGATACAGCTCGTTTCGGTCTAAAACAGCTTGTTTCCTTTTTTTAAGCACGAATACATGCTTTTCGCGCAGTTATAAGAGAAACGTTTTGACGCGTATCAGAGGAACACTTGTAAAACCGATGTGTTGTGATTTAACTCGTTTCGGTCTAAAACAGCTTGTTTCGCTGTATTAAGCAAGAATACATGCTTTTTGCGCAGTTACAAGAGAAAAGGTTGTGACGCGTGTCACAGGGACACTAGTAAAACCGATGTGTTCAGATTTAGCTCGTTTCGGTCTAAAACAGCTTGTTTCGCTGTATTAAGCACGAATACATGCTTTTCGCGCAGGTATAAGAGAAAAAGTTTTGACGCGTGTCACAGGGACACTTGTAAAACCGATGTGTTCAGATTTAGCTCGTTTCGGTCTAAAACAGCTTGTTTCGCTGTATTAAGCAAGAATACGTGCTTTTCGCGCAGTTATAAGAGAAAAAGTTTAGACGAGTATCAGAGGAACACTTGTAAAACCGATGTGTTGTGATTTAACTCCTTTCGGTCTAAAACAGCTTGTTTCGTTGTATTAGGCAAGAATACATGCTTTTCGCGCAGTTATATAAGAAAAAGTTTTGACGCGTATCAGAGGAACACTTGTAAAACCGATGTGTTGTGATTTAGCTCGTTTCGGTCTAAAACAGCTTGTTTCGCTGTATTAAGCAAGAATACATGCTTTTCGCGCAGTTATAAGAGAAAAAAGTTTTGACGCGTATCAGAGGAACACTTGTAAAACCGATGTGTTGCGATTTAGCTCGTTTCGGTCTAAAACAGCTTGTTGCGCCGTATTAAGCAAGAATACATGCTTTTCGCGCAGGTATAAGAGAAAAAGTTTTGACGCGTGTCAGAGGGACACTTGTAAAACCGATGTGTTGTGATTTAGCTCGTTTCGGTCTAAAACAGGTTGTTTCGTTGTATTAAGCAAGAATACATGCTTTTCGCGCAGTTATAAGAGAAAAAGTTTTGACGCGTATCAGAGGAACACTTGTAAAACCGGTGTTGTGATTTAACTCGTTTAGGTCTAAAACAGCTTGTTTCGCTGTATTAGGCAAGAATACATGCTTTTCGCGCAGTTATAAGAGAAAAGGTTGTGACGCGTGTCACAGGGACACTAGTAAAACCGATGTGTTCAGATTTAGCTCGTTTCGGTCTAAAACAGCTTGTTTCGCTGTATTAAGCACGAATACATGCTTTTCGCGCAGGTATAAGAGAAAAAGTTTTGACGCGTGTCACAGGGACACTTGTAAAACCGATGTGTTCAGATTTAGCTCGTTTCGGTCTAAAACAGCTTGTTTCGCTGTATTAAGCAAGAATACGTGCTTTTCGCGCAGTTATAAGAGAAAAAGTTTAGACGAGTATCAGAGGAACACTTGTAAAACCGATGTGTTGTGATTTAACTCCTTTCGGTCTAAAACAGCTTGTTTCGTTGTATTAGGCAAGAATACATGCTTTTCGCGCAGTTATATAAGAAAAAGTTTTGACGCGTATCAGAGGAACACTTGTAAAACCGATGTGTTGTGATTTAGCTCGTTTCGGTCTAAAACAGCTTGTTTCGCTGTATTAAGCAAGAATACATGCTTTTCGCGCAGTTATAAGAGAAAAAAGTTTTGACGCGTATCAGAGGAACACTTGTAAAACCGATGTGTTGCGATTTAGCTCGTTTCGGTCTAAAACAGCTTGTTGCGCCGTATTAAGCAAGAATACATGCTTTTCGCGCAGGTATAAGAGAAAAAGTTTTGACGCGTGTCAGAGGGACACTTGTAAAACCGATGTGTTGTGATTTAGCTCGTTTCGGTCTAAAACAGGTTGTTTCGTTGTATTAAGCAAGAATACATGCTTTTCGCGCAGTTATAAGAGAAAAAGTTTTGACGCGTATCAGAGGAACACTTGTAAAACCGGTGTTGTGATTTAACTCGTTTAGGTCTAAAACAGCTTGTTTCGCTGTATTAGGCAAGAATACATGCTTTTCGCGCAGTTATAAGAGAAAAGGTTGTGACGCGTGTCACAGGGACACTAGTAAAACCGATGTGTTCAGATTTAGCTCGTTTCGGTCTAAAACAGCTTGTTTCGTTGTATTAAGCAAGAATACGTGCTTTTCGCGCAGTTACAAGAGAAAAAGTTTTGACGCGTGTCACAGGGACACTTGTAAAACCGATGTGTTTAGATCTAGCTCGTTTTGGTGTAAAACAACTTGTTTTGTAGTATTAAGCACGAACACATGCTTTTCGCACAGTTATAAGAGAAAAGGTTTAGACGCGTATCAGAGGAACACTTGTAAAACCGATGTGTTGTGATTTAGCTCGTTTCGGTCTAAAGCAGCTTGTTTCGTTGTATTAAGCAAGAATACATGCTTTTCGCGCAGTTATAAAAGAAAAAGTTTTTACGCGTATCAGAGGAACAGTTGTAAAACCGATGTGTTGTGATTTAGCTCGTTTCGGTCTAAAACAGCTTGTTTCGCTGTATTAAGCAAGAATACATGCTTTTCGCACAGTTATAAGAGAAAACGTTTTGACGCGTGTCACAGGGACACTTGTAAAACCGATGTGTTCAGATTTACCTCGTTTCGGTCTAAAACAGCTTGTTTCGTTGAACTAAGCACGAATACATGCTTTTCGCGCAGTTATAAGAGAAAAAAGTTTTGACGCGTATCAGAGGAACACTTGTAAAACCGATGTGTTGCGATTTAGCTCGTTTCGGTCTAAAACAGCTTGTTTCGCTGTATTAAGCAAGAATACATGCTTTTCGCGCAGTTATAAGAGAAAAAGTTTTGACGCGTGTCACAGGGACACTTCTAAAACCGATGTGTTGTGATTTAGCTCGTTTCGGTCTAAAACAGCTTGTTTCGTTGTATTAAGCAAGAATACATGCTTTTCGCGCAGTTATAAGAGAAAAAGTTTTGACGCGTATCAGAGGAACACTTGTAAAACCGATGTGTTGTGATTTAGCTCGTTTCGGTCTAAAACAGCTTGTTTCGCTGTATTAAGCAAGAATACATGCTTTTGGCGCAGTTATAAGAGAAAAAGTTTTGACGCGTGTAACAGGGACACTTGTAAAACCGATGTGTTCAGATTTACCCCGTTTCGGTCTAAAACAGCTTGTTTCGTTAGACTAAGCACGAATACATGCTTTTCGCGCAGTTATAAGAGAAAAAAGTTTTGACGCGTATCAGAGGAACACTTGTAAAACCGATGTGTTGTGATTTAGCTCGTTTCGGTCTAAAACAGCTTGTTTCGCTGTATTAAGCAAGAATACGTGCTTTTCGCGCAGTTATAAGAGAAAAAGTTTTGACGCGTGTCACAGGGACACGTGTAAAACCGACGTGTTCAGATTTAGCTCGTTTCGGTCTAAAACAGCTTGATTCGTTGTATTAAGCACGAATACATGCTTTTCGCGCAGTTATAAGAGAAAAAGTTTTGAAGAGTATCACGTGGATACTTGTAAAACCGATGCGTTCAGATACAGCTCGTTTCGGTCTAAAACAGCTTGTTTCCTTTTTTTAAGCACGAATACATGCTTTTCGCGCAGTTATAAGAGAAACGTTTTGACGCGTATCAGAGGAACACTTGTAAAACCGATGTGTTGTGATTTAACTCGTTTCGGTCTAAAACAGCTTGTTTCGCTGTATTAAGCAAGAATACATGCTTTTTGCGCAGTTACAAGAGAAAAGGTTGTGACGCGTGTCACAGGGACACTAGTAAAACCGATGTGTTCAGATTTAGCTCGTTTCGGTCTAAAACAGCTTGTTTCGCTGTATTAAGCACGAATACATGCTTTTCGCGCAGGTATAAGAGAAAAAGTTTTGACGCGTGTCACAGGGACACTTGTAAAACCGATGTGTTCAGATTTAGCTCGTTTCGGTCTAAAACAGCTTGTTTCGCTGTATTAAGCAAGAATACGTGCTTTTCGCGCAGTTATAAGAGAAAAAGTTTAGACGAGTATCAGAGGAACACTTGTAAAACCGATGTGTTGTGATTTAACTCCTTTCGGTCTAAAACAGCTTGTTTCGTTGTATTAGGCAAGAATACATGCTTTTCGCGCAGTTATATAAGAAAAAGTTTTGACGCGTATCAGAGGAACACTTGTAAAACCGATGTGTTGTGATTTAGCTCGTTTCGGTCTAAAACAGCTTGTTTCGCTGTATTAAGCAAGAATACATGCTTTTCGCGCAGTTATAAGAGAAAAAAGTTTTGACGCGTATCAGAGGAACACTTGTAAAACCGATGTGTTGCGATTTAGCTCGTTTCGGTCTAAAACAGCTTGTTGCGCCGTATTAAGCAAGAATACATGCTTTTCGCGCAGGTATAAGAGAAAAAGTTTTGACGCGTGTCAGAGGGACACTTGTAAAACCGATGTGTTGTGATTTAGCTCGTTTCGGTCTAAAACAGGTTGTTTCGTTGTATTAAGCAAGAATACATGCTTTTCGCGCAGTTATAAGAGAAAAAGTTTTGACGCGTATCAGAGGAACACTTGTAAAACCGGTGTTGTGATTTAACTCGTTTAGGTCTAAAACAGCTTGTTTCGCTGTATTAGGCAAGAATACATGCTTTTCGCGCAGTTATAAGAGAAAAGGTTGTGACGCGTGTCACAGGGACACTAGTAAAACCGATGTGTTCAGATTTAGCTCGTTTCGGTCTAAAACAGCTTGTTTCGCTGTATTAAGCACGAATACATGCTTTTCGCGCAGGTATAAGAGAAAAAGTTTTGACGCGTGTCACAGGGACACTTGTAAAACCGATGTGTTCAGATTTAGCTCGTTTCGGTCTAAAACAGCTTGTTTCGCTGTATTAAGCAAGAATACGTGCTTTTCGCGCAGTTATAAGAGAAAAAGTTTAGACGAGTATCAGAGGAACACTTGTAAAACCGATGTGTTGTGATTTAACTCCTTTCGGTCTAAAACAGCTTGTTTCGTTGTATTAGGCAAGAATACATGCTTTTCGCGCAGTTATATAAGAAAAAGTTTTGACGCGTATCAGAGGAACACTTGTAAAACCGATGTGTTGTGATTTAGCTCGTTTCGGTCTAAAACAGCTTGTTTCGCTGTATTAAGCAAGAATACATGCTTTTCGCGCAGTTATAAGAGAAAAAAGTTTTGACGCGTATCAGAGGAACACTTGTAAAACCGATGTGTTGCGATTTAGCTCGTTTCGGTCTAAAACAGCTTGTTGCGCCGTATTAAGCAAGAATACATGCTTTTCGCGCAGGTATAAGAGAAAAAGTTTTGACGCGTGTCAGAGGGACACTTGTAAAACCGATGTGTTGTGATTTAGCTCGTTTCGGTCTAAAACAGGTTGTTTCGTTGTATTAAGCAAGAATACATGCTTTTCGCGCAGTTATAAGAGAAAAAGTTTTGACGCGTATCAGAGGAACACTTGTAAAACCGGTGTTGTGATTTAACTCGTTTAGGTCTAAAACAGCTTGTTTCGCTGTATTAGGCAAGAATACATGCTTTTCGCGCAGTTATAAGAGAAAAGGTTGTGACGCGTGTCACAGGGACACTAGTAAAACCGATGTGTTCAGATTTAGCTCGTTTCGGTCTAAAACAGCTTGTTTCGTTGTATTAAGCAAGAATACGTGCTTTTCGCGCAGTTACAAGAGAAAAAGTTTTGACGCGTGTCACAGGGACACTTGTAAAACCGATGTGTTTAGATCTAGCTCGTTTTGGTGTAAAACAACTTGTTTTGTAGTATTAAGCACGAACACATGCTTTTCGCACAGTTATAAGAGAAAAGGTTTAGACGCGTATCAGAGGAACACTTGTAAAACCGATGTGTTGTGATTTAGCTCGTTTCGGTCTAAAGCAGCTTGTTTCGTTGTATTAAGCAAGAATACATGCTTTTCGCGCAGTTATAAAAGAAAAAGTTTTTACGCGTATCAGAGGAACAGTTGTAAAACCGATGTGTTGTGATTTAGCTCGTTTCGGTCTAAAACAGCTTGTTTCGCTGTATTAAGCAAGAATACATGCTTTTCGCACAGTTATAAGAGAAAACGTTTTGACGCGTGTCACAGGGACACTTGTAAAACCGATGTGTTCAGATTTACCTCGTTTCGGTCTAAAACAGCTTGTTTCGTTGAACTAAGCACGAATACATGCTTTTCGCGCAGTTATAAGAGAAAAAAGTTTTGACGCGTATCAGAGGAACACTTGTAAAACCGATGTGTTGCGATTTAGCTCGTTTCGGTCTAAAACAGCTTGTTTCGCTGTATTAAGCAAGAATACATGCTTTTCGCGCAGTTATAAGAGAAAAAGTTTTGACGCGTGTCACAGGGACACTTCTAAAACCGATGTGTTGTGATTTAGCTCGTTTCGGTCTAAAACAGCTTGTTTCGTTGTATTAAGCAAGAATACATGCTTTTCGCGCAGTTATAAGAGAAAAAGTTTTGACGCGTATCAGAGGAACACTTGTAAAACCGATGTGTTGTGATTTAGCTCGTTTCGGTCTAAAACAGCTTGTTTCGCTGTATTAAGCAAGAATACATGCTTTTGGCGCAGTTATAAGAGAAAAAGTTTTGACGCGTGTAACAGGGACACTTGTAAAACCGATGTGTTCAGATTTACCCCGTTTCGGTCTAAAACAGCTTGTTTCGTTAGACTAAGCACGAATACATGCTTTTCGCGCAGTTATAAGAGAAAAAAGTTTTGACGCGTATCAGAGGAACACTTGTAAAACCGATGTGTTGTGATTTAGCTCGTTTCGGTCTAAAACAGCTTGTTTCGCTGTATTAAGCAAGAATACGTGCTTTTCGCGCAGTTATAAGAGAAAAAGTTTTGACGCGTGTCACAGGGACACGTGTAAAACCGACGTGTTCAGATTTAGCTCGTTTCGGTCTAAAACAGCTTGATTCGTTGTATTAAGCACGAATACATGCTTTTCGCGCAGTTATAAGAGAAAAAGTTTTGAAGAGTATCACGTGGATACTTGTAAAACCGATGCGTTCAGATACAGCTCGTTTCGGTCTAAAACAGCTTGTTTCGTTTTATTAAGCACGAATACATGCTTTTCGCGCAGTTATAAGAGAAAAGTTTTGACGCGTATCAGAGGAACACTTGTAAAACCGATGTGTTGTGATTTAACTCGTTTCGGTCTAAAACAGCTCGTTTCGCTGTATTAAGCAAGAATACATGCTTTTCGCGCAGTCATAAGAGAAAAGGTTGTGACGCGTGTCACAGGGACACTAGTAAAACCGATGTGTTCAGATTTAGCTCGTTTCGGTCTAAAACAGCTTGTTTCGTTGTATTAAGCAAGAATACATGCTTTTCGCGCTGTTATAAAAGAAAAAGTTTTGACGCGTGTCACAGGGACACTAGTAAAACCGATGTGTTCAGATTTAGCTCGTTTCGGTCTAAAACAGCTTGTTTCGCTGTATTAAGCAAGAATACGTGCTTTTCGCGCAGTTACAAGAGAAAAAGTTTTGACGCGTGTCACAGGGACACTTGTAAAACCGATGTGTTCAGATCTAGCTCGTTTTGGTGTAAAACAGCTTGTTTCGTTGTATTAAGCACGAACACATGCTTTTCGCGCAGTTATAAGAGAAAAAGTTTAGACGCGTATCAGAGGAACACTTGTAAAACCGATGTGTTGTGATTTAGCTCGTTTCGGTCTAAAGCAGCTTGTTTCGTTGTATTAAGCAAGAATACATGCTTTTCGCGCAGTTATAAAAGAAAAAGTTTTGACGCGTATCAGAGGAACACTTGTAAAACCGATGTGTTGTGATTTAGCTCGTTTCGGTCTAAAGCAGCTTGTTTCGTTGTATTAAGCAAGAATACATGCTTTTCGCGCAGTTATAAAAGAAAAAGTTTTTACGCGTATCAGAGGAACAGTTGTAAAACCGATGTGTTGTGATTTAGCTCGTTTCGGTCTAAAACAGCTTGTTTCGCTGTATTAAGCAAGAATACATGCTTTTCGCACAGTTATAAGAGAAAACGTTTTGACGCGTGTCACAGGGACACTTGTAAAACCGATGTGTTCAGATTTACCTCGTTTCGGTCTAAAACAGCTTGTTTCGTTGAACTAAGCACGAATACATGCTTTTCGCGCAGTTATAAGAGAAAAAAGTTTTGACGCGTATCAGAGGAACACTTGTAAAACCGATGTGTTGTGATTTAGCTCGTTTCGGTCTAAAACAGCTTGTTTCGCTGTATTAAGCAAGAATACATGCTTTTCGCGCAGTTATAAGAGAAAAAGTTTTGACGCGTGTCACAGGGACACTTCTAAAACCGATGTGTTGTGATTTAGCTCGTTTCGGTCTAAAACAGCTTGTTTCGTTGTATTAAGCAAGAATACATGCTTTTCGCGCAGTTATAAGAGAAAAAGTTTTGACGCGTATCAGAGGAACACTTGTAAAACCGATGTGTTGTGATTTAGCTCGTTTCGGTCTAAAACAGCTTGTTTCGCTGTATTAAGCAAGAATACATGCTTTTGGCGCAGTTATAAGAGAAAAAGTTTTGACGCGTGTAACAGGGACACTTGTAAAACCGATGTGTTCAGATTTACCCCGTTTCGGTCTAAAACAGCTTGTTTCGTTAGACTAAGCACGAATACATGCTTTTCGCGCAGTTATAAGAGAAAAAAGTTTTGACGCGTATCAGAGGAACACTTGTAAAACCGATGTGTTGTGATTTAGCTCGTTTCGGTCTAAAACAGCTTGTTTCGCTGTATTAAGCAAGAATACGTGCTTTTCGCGCAGTTATAAGAGAAAAAGTTTTGACGCGTGTCACAGGGACACGTGTAAAACCTACGTGTTCAGATTTAGCTCGTTTCGGTCTAAAACAGCTTGATTCGTTGTATTAAGCACGAATACATGCTTTTCGCGCAGTTATAAGAGAAAAAGTTTTGAAGAGTATCACGTGGATACTTGTAAAACCGATGCGTTCAGATACAGCTCGTTTCGGTCTAAAACAGCTTGTTTCGTTTTATTAAGCACGAATACATGCTTTTCGCGCAGTTATAAGAGAAAAAGTTTAGACGCGTATCAGAGGAACACTTGTAAAACCGATGTGTTGTGATTTAACTCCTTTCGGTCTAAAACAGCTTGTTTCGTTGTATTAGGAAAGAATACATGCTTTTCGCGCAGTTATATAAGAAAAAGTTTTGACGCGTATCAGAGGAACACTTGTAAAACCGATGTGTTGTGATTTAGCTCGTTTCGGTCTAAAACAGCTTGTTTCGCTGTATTAAGCAAGAATACATGCTTTTCGCGCAGTTATAAGAGAAAAAAGTTTTGACGCGTATCAGAGGAACACTTGTAAAACCGATGTGTTGCGATTTAGCTCGTTTCGGTCTAAAACAGCTTGTTGCGCCGTATTAAGCAAGAATACATGCTTTTCGCGCAGGTATAAGAGAAAAAGTTTTGACGCGTGTCAGAGGGACACTTGTAAAACCGATGTGTTGTGATTTAGCTCGTTTCGGTCTAAAACAGGTTGTTTCGTTGTATTAAGCAAGAATACATGCTTTTGGCGCAGTTATAAGAGAAAAAGTTTTGACGCGTGTAACAGGGACACTTGTAAAACCGATGTGTTCAGATTTACCCCGTTTCGGTCTAAAACAGCTTGTTTCGTTAGACTAAGCACGAATACATGCTTTTCGCGCAGTTATAAGAGAAAAAAGTTTTGACGCGTATCAGAGGAACACTTGTAAAACCGATGTGTTGTGATTTAGCTCGTTTCGGTCTAAAACAGCTTGTTTCGCTGTATTAAGCAAGAATACATGCTTTTCGCACAGTTATAAGAGAAAACGTTTTGACGCGTGTCACAGGGACACTTGTAAAACCGATGTGTTCAGATTTACCTCGTTTCGGTCTAAAACAGCTTGTTTCGTTGAACTAAGCACGAATACATGCTTTTCGCGCAGTTATAAGAGAAAAAAGTTTTGACGCGTATCAGAGGAACACTTGTAAAACCGATGTGTTGCGATTTAGCTCGTTTCGGTCTAAAACAGCTTGTTTCGCTGTAATAAGCAAGAATACATGCTTTTCGCGCAGTTATAAGAGAAAAAGTTTTGACGCGTGTCACAGGGACACTTCTAAAACCGATGTGTTGTGATTTAGCTCGTTTCGGTCTAAAACAGCTTGTTTCGTTGTATTAAGCAAGAATACATGCTTTTCGCGCAGTTATAAGAGAAAAAGTTTTGACGCGTATCAGAGGAACACTTGTAAAACCGATGTGTTGTGATTTAGCTCGTTTCGGTCTAAAACAGCTTGTTTCGCTGTATTAAGCAAGAATACATGCTTTTGGCGCAGTTATAAGAGAAAAAGTTTTGACGCGTGTAACAGGGACACTTGTAAAACCGATGTGTTCAGATTTACCCCGTTTCGGTCTAAAACAGCTTGTTTCGTTAGACTAAGCACGAATACATGCTTTTCGCGCAGTTATAAGAGAAAAAAGTTTTGACGCGTATCAGAGGAACACTTGTAAAACCGATGTGTTGTGATTTAGCTCGTTTCGGTCTAAAACAGCTTGTTTCGCTGTATTAAGCAAGAATACGTGCTTTTCGCGCAGTTATAAGAGAAAAAGTTTTGACGCGTGTCACAGGGACACGTGTAAAACCGACGTGTTCAGATTTAGCTCGTTTCGGTCTAAAACAGCTTGATTCGTTGTATTAAGCACGAATACATGCTTTTCGCGCAGTTATAAGAGAAAAAGTTTTGAAGAGTATCACGTGGATACTTGTAAAACCGATGCGTTCAGATACAGCTCGTTTCGGTCTAAAACAGCTTGTTTCGTTTTATTAAGCACGAATACATGCTTTTCGCGCAGTTATAAGAGAAAAGTTTTGACGCGTATCAGAGGAACACTTGTAAAACCGATGTGTTGTGATTTAACTCGTTTCGGTCTAAAACAGCTTGTTTCGCTGTATTAAGCAAGAATACATGCTTTTTGCGCAGTTACAAGAGAAAAGGTTGTGACGCGTGTCACAGGGACACTAGTAAAACCGATGTGTTCAGATTTAGCTCGTTTCGGTCTAAAACAGCTTGTTTCGCTGTATTAAGCACGAATACATGCTTTTCGCGCAGGTATAAGAGAAAAAGTTTTGACGCGTGTCACAGGGACACTTGTAAAACCGATGTGTTCAGATTTAGCTCGTTTCGGTCTAAAACAGCTTGTTTCGCTGTATTAAGCAAGAATACGTGCTTTTCGCGCAGTTACAAGAGAAAAAGTTTTGACGCATGTCACAGGGACACTTGTAAAACCGATGTGTTCAGATCTAGCTCGTTTTGGTGTAAAACAGCTTGTTTTGTTGTATTAAGCACGAACACATGCTTTTCGCGCAGTTATAAGAGAAAAAGTTTAGACGCGTATCAGAGGAACACTTGTACTTCAGTAGAGTTAGTTCTTGGGCTAGTTGGTATTGTTGATTGAAGTTCATAGTTCTTCAGCGCAACGGCACGTTTTAAGCCAAGGAAAGGAAGACAGAAGACAGAAAAGAAGAAGGACGAACAGGGACGAACACAGCGCTGACTTACAACTGTTTATTCAGAGTCACACACACAGCTTAAATACTCTCAGACCAGCGCAGGCGCACACCGTAAAAGAACCAAAAAAGGGAAAAAAATTTAGGAAAAACAATCTCATCATATCTTTATCGCAGAAACTTTGACAGGAACGCCTTTTCTGTATTTACAGAATGACTGAGGTATCGCTGACACACTCTGACCCAGCTTTTTTAATATAGTATGCCTCTATCGTTTGCGGAATGCGCCACAGGCGTTGTGTACGAAATTCCCTTGACGTGTGGCAAGTCCTACATAGGGCAAACGGGGCGCTGCGTCAACGACCGTCTCAGGGAACACGAAAGAGATTTAAGGAATAGGGAAGGTGCTAACCTTGTTGAGCACTGCGCAACTTGCAAAGATTGCACACCGATGTTTTCGGCAGTGAGGATTCTAAGCAGAAGCAAATTAAAAACAACCCGTGAAACGATAGAGGCATACTATATTAAAAAAGCTGGGTCAGAGTGTGTCAGCGATACCTCAGTCATTCTGTATAATACAGAAAAGGCGTTCCTGTCAAAGTTTCTGCGATAAAGATATGATGAGATTGTTTTTCCTAAATTTTTTTCCCTTTTTTGGTTCTTTTACGGTGTGCGCCTGCGCTGGTCTGAGAGTATTTAAGCTGTGTGTGTGACTCTGAATAAACAGTTGTAAGTCAGCGCTGTGTTCGTCCCTGTTCGTCCTTCTTCTTTTCTGTCTTCTGTCTTCCTTTCCTTGGCTTAAAACGTGCCGTTGCGCTGAAGAACTATGAACTTCAATGAACACTTGTAAAACCGATGTGTTGTGATTTAACTCCTTTCGGTCTAAAACAGCTTGTTTCGTTGTATTAGGCAAGAATACATGCTTTTCGCGCAGTTATATAAGAAAAAGTTTTGACGCGTATCAGAGGAACACTTGTAAAACCGATGTGTTGTGATTTAGCTCGTTTCGGTCTAAAACAGCTTGTTTCGCTGTATTAAGCAAGAATACATGCTTTTCGCGCAGTTATAAGAGAAAAAAGTTTTGACGCGTATCAGAGGAACACTTGTAGAACCGATGTGTTGTGATTTAGCTCGTTTCGGTCTAAAACAGCTTGTTTCGCTGTATTAAGCAAGAATACATGCTTTTTGCGCAGTTACAAGAGAAAAGGTTGTGACGCGTGTCACAGGGACACTAGTAAAACCGATGTGTTCAGATTTAGCTCGTTTCGGTCTAAAACAGCTTGTTTCGCTGTATTAAGCACGAATACATGCTTTTCGCGCAGGTATAAGAGAAAAAGTTTTGACGCGTGTCACAGGGACACTTGTAAATCCGATGTGTTCAGATTTAGCTCGTTTCGGTCTAAAACAACTTGTTTCGTTGTATTAAGCACGAATACATGCTTTTCGCGCAGTTATAAGAGAAAAAAGTTTTGAAGCGTATCAGAGGAACACTTGTAAAACCGATGTGTTGTGATTTAACTCGTTTCGGTCTAAAACAGCTTGTTTCGCTGTATTAGGCAAGAATACATGCTTTTCGCGCAGTTATAAGAGAAAAGGTTGTGACGCGTGTCACAGGGACACCAGTAAAACCGATGTGTTCAGATTTAGCTCGTTTCGGTCTAAAACAGCTTGTTTCGTTGTATTAAGCAAGAATACGTGCTTTTCGCGCAGTTACAAGAGAAAAAGTTTTGACGCGTGTCACAGGGACACTTGTAAAACCGATGTGTTTAGATCTAGCTCCTTTTGGTGTAAAACAGCTTGTTTTGTTGTATTAAGCACGAACACATGCTTTTCGCGCAGTTATAAGAGAAAAGGTTTAGACGCGTATCAGAGGAACACTTGTAAAACCGATGTGTTGTGATTTAGCTCGTTTCGGTCTAAAGCAGCTTGTTTCGTTGTATTAAGCAAGAATACATGCTTTTCGCGCAGTTATAAAAGAAAAAGTTTTTACGCGTATCAGAGGAACAGTTGTAAAACCGATGTGTTGTGATTTAGCTCGTTTCGGTCTAAAACAGCTTGTTTCGCTGTATTAAGCAAGAATACATGCTTTTCGCACAGTTATAAGAGAAAACGTTTTGACGCGTGTCACAGGGACACTTGTAAAACCGATGTGTTCAGATTTACCTCGTTTCGGTCTAAAACAGCTTGTTTCGTTGAACTAAGCACGAATACATGCTTTTCGCGCAGTTATAAGAGAAAAAAGTTTTGACGCGTATCAGAGGAACACTTGTAAAACCGATGTGTTGTGATTTAGCTCGTTTCGGTCTAAAACAGCTTGTTTCGCTGTATTAAGCAAGAATACATGCTTTTCGCGCAGTTATAAGAGAAAAAGTTTTGACGCGTGTCACAGGGACACTTCTAAAACCGATGTGTTGTGATTTAGCTCGTTTCGGTCTAAAACAGCTTGTTTCGTTGTATTAAGCAAGAATACATGCTTTTCGCGCAGTTATAAGAGAAAAAGTTTTGACGCGTATCAGAGGAACACTTGTAAAACCGATGTGTTGTGATTTAGCTCGTTTCGGTCTAAAACAGCTTGTTTCGCTGTATTAAGCAAGAATACATGCTTTTGGCGCAGTTATAAGAGAAAAAGTTTTGACGCGTGTAACAGGGACACTTGTAAAACCGATGTGTTCAGATTTACCCCGTTTCGGTCTAAAACAGCTTGTTTCGTTAGACTAAGCACGAATACATGCTTTTCGCGCAGTTATAAGAGAAAAAAGTTTTGACGCGTATCAGAGGAACACTTGTAAAACCGATGTGTTGTGATTTAGCTCGTTTCGGTCTAAAACAGCTTGTTTCGCTGTATTAAGCAAGAATACGTGCTTTTCGCGCAGTTATAAGAGAAAAAGTTTTGACGCGTGTCACAGGGACACGTGTAAAACCTACGTGTTCAGATTTAGCTCGTTTCGGTCTAAAACAGCTTGATTCGTTGTATTAAGCACGAATACATGCTTTTCGCGCAGTTATAAGAGAAAAAGTTTTGAAGAGTATCACGTGGATACTTGTAAAACCGATGCGTTCAGATACAGCTCGTTTCGGTCTAAAACAGCTTGTTTCGTTTTATTAAGCACGAATACATGCTTTTCGCGCAGTTATAAGAGAAAAAGTTTAGACGCGTATCAGAGGAACACTTGTAAAACCGATGTGTTGTGATTTAACTCCTTTCGGTCTAAAACAGCTTGTTTCGTTGTATTAGGAAAGAATACATGCTTTTCGCGCAGTTATATAAGAAAAAGTTTTGACGCGTATCAGAGGAACACTTGTAAAACCGATGTGTTGTGATTTAGCTCGTTTCGGTCTAAAACAGCTTGTTTCGCTGTATTAAGCAAGAATACATGCTTTTCGCGCAGTTATAAGAGAAAAAAGTTTTGACGCGTATCAGAGGAACACTTGTAAAACCGATGTGTTGCGATTTAGCTCGTTTCGGTCTAAAACAGCTTGTTGCGCCGTATTAAGCAAGAATACATGCTTTTCGCGCAGGTATAAGAGAAAAAGTTTTGACGCGTGTCAGAGGGACACTTGTAAAACCGATGTGTTGTGATTTAGCTCGTTTCGGTCTAAAACAGGTTGTTTCGTTGTATTAAGCAAGAATACATGCTTTTCGCGCAGTTATAAGAGAAAAAGTTTTGACGCGTATCAGAGGAACACTTGTAAAACCTATGTGTTGTGATTTAACTCGTTTCGGTCTAAAACAGCTTGTTTCGCTGTATTAGGCAAGAATACATGCTTTTCGCGCAGTTATAAGAGAAAAGGTTGTGACGCGTGTCACAGGGACACTAGTAAAACCGATGTGTTCAGATTTAGCTCGTTTCGGTCTAAAACAGCTTGTTTCGTTGTATTAAGCAAGAATACGTGCTTTTCGCGCAGTTACAAGAGAAAAAGTTTTGACGCGTGTCACAGGGACACTTGTAAAACCGATGTGTTTAGATCTAGCTCGTTTTGGTGTAAAACAACTTGTTTTGTTGTATTAAGCACGAACACATGCTTTTCGCACAGTTATAAGAGAAAAGGTTTAGACGCGTATCAGAGGAACACTTGTAAAACCGATGTGTTGTGATTTAGCTCGTTTCGGTCTAAAGCAGCTTGTTTCGTTGTATTAAGCAAGAATACATGCTTTTCGCGCAGTTATAAAAGAAAAAGTTTTTACGCGTATCAGAGGAACAGTTGTAAAACCGATGTGTTGTGATTTAGCTCGTTTCGGTCTAAAACAGCTTGTTTCGCTGTATTAAGCAAGAATACATGCTTTTCGCACAGTTATAAGAGAAAACGTTTTGACGCGTGTCACAGGGACACTTGTAAAACCGATGTGTTCAGATTTACCTCGTTTCGGTCTAAAACAGCTTGTTTCGTTGAACTAAGCACGAATACATGCTTTTCGCGCAGTTATAAGAGAAAAAAGTTTTGACGCGTATCAGAGGAACACTTGTAAAACCGATGTGTTGCGATTTAGCTCGTTTCGGTCTAAAACAGCTTGTTTCGCTGTATTAAGCAAGAATACATGCTTTTCGCGCAGTTATAAGAGAAAAAGTTTTGACGCGTGTCACAGGGACACTTCTAAAACCGATGTGTTGTGATTTAGCTCGTTTCGGTCTAAAACAGCTTGTTTCGTTGTATTAAGCAAGAATACATGCTTTTCGCGCAGTTATAAGAGAAAAAGTTTTGACGCGTATCAGAGGAACACTTGTAAAACCGATGTGTTGTGATTTAGCTCGTTTCGGTCTAAAACAGCTTGTTTCGCTGTATTAAGCAAGAATACATGCTTTTGGCGCAGTTATAAGAGAAAAAGTTTTGACGCGTGTAACAGGGACACTTGTAAAACCGATGTGTTCAGATTTACCCCGTTTCGGTCTAAAACAGCTTGTTTCGTTAGACTAAGCACGAATACATGCTTTTCGCGCAGTTATAAGAGAAAAAAGTTTTGACGCGTATCAGAGGAACACTTGTAAAACCGATGTGTTGTGATTTAGCTCGTTTCGGTCTAAAACAGCTTGTTTCGCTGTATTAAGCAAGAATACGTGCTTTTCGCGCAGTTATAAGAGAAAAAGTTTTGACGCGTGTCACAGGGACACGTGTAAAACCGACGTGTTCAGATTTAGCTCGTTTCGGTCTAAAACAGCTTGATTCGTTGTATTAAGCACGAATACATGCTTTTCGCGCAGTTATAAGAGAAAAAGTTTTGAAGAGTATCACGTGGATACTTGTAAAACCGATGCGTTCAGATACAGCTCGTTTCGGTCTAAAACAGCTTGTTTCCTTTTTTTAAGCACGAATACATGCTTTTCGCGCAGTTATAAGAGAAACGTTTTGACGCGTATCAGAGGAACACTTGTAAAACCGATGTGTTGTGATTTAACTCGTTTCGGTCTAAAACAGCTTGTTTCGCTGTATTAAGCAAGAATACATGCTTTTTGCGCAGTTACAAGAGAAAAGGTTGTGACGCGTGTCACAGGGACACTAGTAAAACCGATGTGTTCAGATTTAGCTCGTTTCGGTCTAAAACAGCTTGTTTCGCTGTATTAAGCACGAATACATGCTTTTCGCGCAGGTATAAGAGAAAAAGTTTTGACGCGTGTCACAGGGACACTTGTAAAACCGATGTGTTCAGATTTAGCTCGTTTCGGTCTAAAACAGCTTGTTTCGCTGTATTAAGCAAGAATACGTGCTTTTCGCGCAGTTATAAGAGAAAAAGTTTAGACGAGTATCAGAGGAACACTTGTAAAACCGATGTGTTGTGATTTAACTCCTTTCGGTCTAAAACAGCTTGTTTCGTTGTATTAGGCAAGAATACATGCTTTTCGCGCAGTTATATAAGAAAAAGTTTTGACGCGTATCAGAGGAACACTTGTAAAACCGATGTGTTGTGATTTAGCTCGTTTCGGTCTAAAACAGCTTGTTTCGCTGTATTAAGCAAGAATACATGCTTTTCGCGCAGTTATAAGAGAAAAAAGTTTTGACGCGTATCAGAGGAACACTTGTAAAACCGATGTGTTGCGATTTAGCTCGTTTCGGTCTAAAACAGCTTGTTGCGCCGTATTAAGCAAGAATACATGCTTTTCTCGCAGGTATAAGAGAAAAAGTTTTGACGCGTGTCAGAGGGACACTTGTAAAACCGATGTGTTGTGATTTAGCTCGTTTCGGTCTAAAACAGGTTGTTTCGTTGTATTAAGCAAGAATACATGCTTTTCGCGCAGTTATAAGAGAAAAAGTTTTGACGCGTATCAGAGGAACACTTGTAAAACCGGTGTTGTGATTTAACTCGTTTAGGTCTAAAACAGCTTGTTTCGCTGTATTAGGCAAGAATACATGCTTTTCGCGCAGTTATAAGAGAAAAGGTTGTGACGCGTGTCACAGGGACACTAGTAAAACCGATGTGTTCAGATTTAGCTCGTTTCGGTCTAAAACAGCTTGTTTCGTTGTATTAAGCAAGAATACGTGCTTTTCGCGCAGTTACAAGAGAAAAAGTTTTGACGCGTGTCACAGGGACACTTGTAAAACCGATGTGTTTAGATCTAGCTCGTTTTGGTGTAAAACAACTTGTTTTGTAGTATTAAGCACGAACACATGCTTTTCGCACAGTTATAAGAGAAAAGGTTTAGACGCGTATCAGAGGAACACTTGTAAAACCGATGTGTTGTGATTTAGCTCGTTTCGGTCTAAAGCAGCTTGTTTCGTTGTATTAAGCAAGAATACATGCTTTTCGCGCAGTTATAAAAGAAAAAGTTTTTACGCGTATCAGAGGAACAGTTGTAAAACCGATGTGTTGTGATTTAGCTCGTTTCGGTCTAAAACAGCTTGTTTCGCTGTATTAAGCAAGAATACATGCTTTTCGCACAGTTATAAGAGAAAACGTTTTGACGCGTGTCACAGGGACACTTGTAAAACCGATGTGTTCAGATTTACCTCGTTTCGGTCTAAAACAGCTTGTTTCGTTGAACTAAGCACGAATACATGCTTTTCGCGCAGTTATAAGAGAAAAAAGTTTTGACGCGTATCAGAGGAACACTTGTAAAACCGATGTGTTGCGATTTAGCTCGTTTCGGTCTAAAACAGCTTGTTTCGCTGTATTAAGCAAGAATACATGCTTTTCGCGCAGTTATAAGAGAAAAAGTTTTGACGCGTGTCACAGGGACACTTCTAAAACCGATGTGTTGTGATTTAGCTCGTTTCGGTCTAAAACAGCTTGTTTCGTTGTATTAAGCAAGAATACATGCTTTTCGCGCAGTTATAAGAGAAAAAGTTTTGACGCGTATCAGAGGAACACTTGTAAAACCGATGTGTTGTGATTTAGCTCGTTTCGGTCTAAAACAGCTTGTTTCGCTGTATTAAGCAAGAATACATGCTTTTGGCGCAGTTATAAGAGAAAAAGTTTTGACGCGTGTAACAGGGACACTTGTAAAACCGATGTGTTCAGATTTACCCCGTTTCGGTCTAAAACAGCTTGTTTCGTTAGACTAAGCACGAATACATGCTTTTCGCGCAGTTATAAGAGAAAAAAGTTTTGACGCGTATCAGAGGAACACTTGTAAAACCGATGTGTTGTGATTTAGCTCGTTTCGGTCTAAAACAGCTTGTTTCGCTGTATTAAGCAAGAATACGTGCTTTTCGCGCAGTTATAAGAGAAAAAGTTTTGACGCGTGTCACAGGGACACGTGTAAAACCGACGTGTTCAGATTTAGCTCGTTTCGGTCTAAAACAGCTTGATTCGTTGTATTAAGCACGAATACATGCTTTTCGCGCAGTTATAAGAGAAAAAGTTTTGAAGAGTATCACGTGGATACTTGTAAAACCGATGCGTTCAGATACAGCTCGTTTCGGTCTAAAACAGCTTGTTTCGTTTTATTAAGCACGAATACATGCTTTTCGCGCAGTTATAAGAGAAAAGTTTTGACGCGTATCAGAGGAACACTTGTAAAACCGATGTGTTGTGATTTAACTCGTTTCGGTCTAAAACAGCTCGTTTCGCTGTATTAAGCAAGAATACATGCTTTTCGCGCAGTCATAAGAGAAAAGGTTGTGACGCGTGTCACAGGGACACTAGTAAAACCGATGTGTTCAGATTTAGCTCGTTTCGGTCTAAAACAGCTTGTTTCGTTGTATTAAGCAAGAATACATGCTTTTCGCGCTGTTATAAAAGAAAAAGTTTTGACGCGTGTCACAGGGACACTAGTAAAACCGATGTGTTCAGATTTAGCTCGTTTCGGTCTAAAACAGCTTGTTTCGCTGTATTAAGCAAGAATACGTGCTTTTCGCGCAGTTACAAGAGAAAAAGTTTTGACGCGTGTCACAGGGACACTTGTAAAACCGATGTGTTCAGATCTAGCTCGTTTTGGTGTAAAACAGCTTGTTTCGTTGTATTAAGCACGAACACATGCTTTTCGCGCAGTTATAAGAGAAAAAGTTTAGACGCGTATCAGAGGAACACTTGTAAAACCGATGTGTTGTGATTTAGCTCGTTTCGGTCTAAAGCAGCTTGTTTCGTTGTATTAAGCAAGAATACATGCTTTTCGCGCAGTTATAAAAGAAAAAGTTTTGACGCGTATCAGAGGAACACTTGTAAAACCGATGTGTTGTGATTTAGCTCGTTTCGGTCTAAAACAGCTTGTTTCGCTGTATTAAGCAAGAATACATGCTTTTCGCGCAGTTATAAGAGAAAACGTTTTGACGCGTGTCACAGGGACACTTGTAAAACCGATGTGTTCAGATTTACCTCGTTTCGGTCTAAAACAACTTGTTTCGTTGAACTAAGCACGAATACATGCTTTTCGCGCAGTTATAAGAGAAAAAAGTTTTGACGCGTATCAGAGGAACACTTGAAAACCGATGTGTTGCGATTTAGCTCGTTTCGGTCTAAAACAGCTTGTTTCGCTGTATTAAGCAAGAATACATGCTTTTCGCGCAGTTATAAGAGAAAAAGTTTTGACGCGTGTCACAGGGACACTTCTAAAGCCGATGTGTTGTGATTTAGCTCGTTTCGGTCTAAAACAGCTTGTTTCGTTGTATTAAGCAAGAATACATGCTTTTCGCGCAGTTATAAGAGAAAAAAGTTTTGACGCGTATCAGAGGAACACTTGTAAAACCGATGTGTTGTGATTTAGCTCGTTTCGGTCTAAAACAGCTTGTTTCGCTGTATTAAGCAAGAATACGTGCTTTTCGCGCAGTTATAAGAGAAAAAGTTTTGACGCGTGTCACAGGGACACGTGTAAAACCGACGTGTTCAGATTTAGCTCGTTTCGGTCTAAAACAGCTTGATTCGTTGTATTAAGCACGAATACATGCTTTTCGCGCAGTTATAAGAGAAAAAGTTTTGAAGAGTATCACGTGGATACTTGTAAAACCGATGCGTTCAGATACAGCTCGTTTCGGTCTAAAACAGCTTGTTTCGTTTTATTAAGCACGAATACATGCTTTTCGCGCAGTTATAAGAGAAAAGTTTTGACGCGTATCAGAGGAACACTTGTAAAACCGATGTGTTGTGATTTAACTCGTTTCGGTCTAAGACAGCTTGTTTCGCTGTATTAAGCAAGAATACATGCTTTTTGCGCAGTTACAAGAGAAAAGGTTGTGACGCGTGTCACAGGGACACTAGTAAAACCGATGTGTTCAGATTTAGCTCGTTTCGGTCTAAAACAGCTTGTTTCGCTGTATTAAGCACGAATACATGCTTTTCGCGCAGGTATAAGAGAAAAAGTTTTGACGCGTGTCACAGGGACACTTGTAAAACCGATGTGTTCAGATTTAGCTCGTTTCGGTCTAAAACAGCTTGTTTCGCTGTATTAAGCAAGAATACGTGCTTTTCGCGCAGTTACAAGAGAAAAAGTTTTGACGCATGTCACAGGGACACTTGTAAAACCGATGTGTTCAGATCTAGCTCGTTTTGGTGTAAAACAGCTTGTTTTGTTGTATTAATCACGAACACATGCTTTTCGCGCAGTTATAAGAGAAAAAGTTTAGACGCGTATCAGAGGAACACTTGTAAAACCGATGTGTTGTGATTTAACTCCTTTCGGTCTAAAACAGCTTGTTTCGTTGTATTAAGCAAGAATACATGCTTTTCGCGCAGTTATATAAGAAAAAGTTTTGACGCGTATCAGAGGAACACTTGTAAAACCGATGTGTTGAGATTTAGCTCGTTTCGGTCTAAAACAGCTTGTTTCGCTGTATTAAGCAAGAATACATGCTTTTCGCGCAGTTATAAGAGAAAAAAGTTTTGACGCGTATCAGAGGAACACTTGTAAAACCGATGTGTTGCGATTTAGCTCGTTTCGGTCTAAAACAGCTTGTTGCGCCGTATTAAGCAAGAATACATGCTTTTCGCGCAGGTATAAGAGAAAAAGTTTTGACGCGTGTCAGAGGGACACTTGTAAAACCGATGTGTTGTGATTTAGCTCGTTTCGGTCTAAAACAGGTTGTTTCGTTGTATTAAGCAAGAATACATGCTTTTCGCGCAGTTATAAGAGAAAAAGTTTTGACGCGTATCAGAGGAACACTTGTAAAACCGATGTGTTGTGATTTAGCTCGTTTCGGTCTAAAACAGCTTGTTTCGCTGTATTAAGCAAGAATACGTGCTTTTCGCGCAGTTATAAGAGAAAAAGTTTTGACGCGTGTCACAGGGACACGTGTAAAACCGACGTGTTCAGATTTAGCTCGTTTCGGTCTAAAACAGCTTGATTCGTTGTATTAAGCACGAATACATGCTTTTCGCGCAGTTATAAGAGAAAAAGTTTTGACGAGTATCACGTGGATACTTGTAAAACCGATGCGTTCAGATACAGCTCGTTTCGGTCTAAAACAGCTTGTTTCGTTTTATTAAGCACGAATACATGCTTTTCGCGCAGTTATAAGAGAAAAAGTTTTGACGCGTATCAGAGGAACACTTGTAAAACCGATGTGTTGTGATTTAACTCGTTTCGGTCTAAAACAGCTCGTTTCGCTGTATTAAGCAAGAATACATGCTTTTCGCGCAGTCATAAGAGAAAAGGTTGTGACGCGTGTCACAGGGACACTAGTAAAACCGATGTGTTCAGATTTAGCTCGTTTCGGTCTAAAACAGCTTGTTTCGTTGTATTAAGCAAGAATACATGCTTTTCGCGCTGTTATAAAAGAAAAAGTTTTGACGCGTGTCACAGGGACACTAGTAAAACCGATGTGTTCAGATTTAGCTCGTTTCGGTCTAAAACAGCTTGTTTCGCTCTATTAAGCAAGAATACGTGCTTTTCGCGCAGTTACAAGAGAAAAAGTTTTGACGCGTGTCACAGGGACACTTGTAAAACCGATGTGTTCAGATCTAGCTCGTTTTGGTGTAAAACAGCTTGTTTCGTTGTATTAAGCACGAACACATGCTTTTCGCGCAGTTATAAGAGAAAAAGTTTAGACGCGTATCAGAGGAACACTTGTAAAACCGATGTGTTGTGATTTAGCTCGTTTCGGTCTAAAGCAGCTTGTTTCGTTGTATTAAGCAAGAATACATGCTTTTCGCGCAGTTATAAAAGAAAAAGTTTTGACGCGTATCAGAGGAACACTTGTAAAACCGATGTGTTGTGATTTAGCTCGTTTCGGTCTAAAACAGCTTGTTTCGCTGTATTAAGCAAGAATACATGCTTTTCGCGCAGTTATAAGAGAAAACGTTTTGACGCGTGTCACAGGGACACTTGTAAAACCGATGTGTTCAGATTTACCTCGTTTCGGTCTAAAACAACTTGTTTCGTTGAACTAAGCACGAATACATGCTTTTCGCGCAGTTATAAGAGAAAAAAGTTTTGACGCGTATCAGAGGAACACTTGAAAACCGATGTGTTGCGATTTAGCTCGTTTCGGTCTAAAACAGCTTGTTTCGCTGTATTAAGCAAGAATACATGCTTTTCGCGCAGTTATAAGAGAAAAAGTTTTGACGCGTGTCACAGGGACACTTCTAAAGCCGATGTGTTGTGATTTAGCTCGTTTCGGTCTAAAACAGCTTGTTTCGTTGTATTAAGCAAGAATACATGCTTTTCGCGCAGTTATAAGAGAAAAAAGTTTTGACGCGTATCAGAGGAACACTTGTAAAACCGATGTGTTGTGATTTAGCTCGTTTCGGTCTAAAACAGCTTGTTTCGCTGTATTAAGCAAGAATACGTGCTTTTCGCGCAGTTATAAGAGAAAAAGTTTTGACGCGTGTCACAGGGACACGTGTAAAACCGACGTGTTCAGATTTAGCTCGTTTCGGTCTAAAACAGCTTGATTCGTTGTATTAAGCACGAATACATGCTTTTCGCGCAGTTATAAGAGAAAAAGTTTTGAAGAATATCACGTGGATACTTGTAAAACCGATGCGTTCAGATACAGCTCGTTTCGGTCTAAAACAGCTTGTTTCGTTTTATTAAGCACGAATACATGCTTTTCGCGCAGTTATAAGAGAAAAGTTTTGACGCGTATCAGAGGAACACTTGTAAAACCGATGTGTTGTGATTTAACTCGTTTCGGTCTAAAACAGCTTGTTTCGCTGTATTAAGCAAGAATACATGCTTTTTGCGCAGTTACAAGAGAAAAGGTTGTGACGCGTGTCACAGGGACACTAGTAAAACCGATGTGTTCAGATTTAGCTCGTTTCGGTCTAAAACAGCTTGTTTCGCTGTATTAAGCACGAATACATGCTTTTCGCGCAGGTATAAGAGAAAAAGTTTTGACGCGTGTCACAGGGACACTTGTAAAACCGATGTGTTCAGATTTAGCTCGTTTCGGTCTAAAACAGCTTGTTTCGCTGTATTAAGCAAGAATACGTGCTTTTCGCGCAGTTACAAGAGAAAAAGTTTTGACGCATGTCACAGGGACACTTGTAAAACCGATGTGTTCAGATCTAGCTCGTTTTGGTGTAAAACAGCTTGTTTTGTTGTATTAAGCACGAACACATGCTTTTCGCGCAGTTATAAGAGAAAAAGTTTAGACGCGTATCAGAGGAACACTTGTAAAACCGATGTGTTGTGATTTAACTCCTTTCGGTCTAAAACAGCTTGTTTCGTTGTATTAAGCAAGAATACATGCTTTTCGCGCAGTTATATAAGAAAAAGTTTTGACGCGTATCAGAGGAACACTTGTAAAACCGATGTGTTGTGATTTAGCTCGTTTCGGTCTAAAACAGCTTGTTTCGCTGTATTAAGCAAGAATACATGCTTTTCGCGCAGTTATAAGAGAAAAAAGTTTTGACGCGTATCAGAGGAACACTTGTAAAACCGATGTGTTGCGATTTAGCTCGTTTCGGTCTAAAACAGCTTGTTGCGCCGTATTAAGCAAGAATACATGCTTTTCGCGCAGGTATAAGAGAAAAAGTTTTGACGCGTGTCAGAGGGACACTTGTAAAACCGATGTGTTGTGATTTAGCTCGTTTCGGTCTAAAACAGGTTGTTTCGTTGTATTAAGCAAGAATACATGCTTTTCGCGCAGTTATAAGAGAAAAAGTTTTGACGCGTATCAGAGGAACACTTGTAAAACCGATGTGTTGTGATTTAGCTCGTTTCGGTCTAAAACAGCTTGTTTCGCTGTATTAAGCAAGAATACGTGCTTTTCGCGCAGTTATAAGAGAAAAAGTTTTGACGCGTGTCACAGGGACACGTGTAAAACCGACGTGTTCAGATTTAGCTCGTTTCGGTCTAAAACAGCTTGATTCGTTGTATTAAGCACGAATACATGCTTTTCGCGCAGTTATAAGAGAAAAAGTTTTGACGAGTATCACGTGGATACTTGTAAAACCGATGCGTTCAGATACAGCTCGTTTCGGTCTAAAACAGCTTGTTTCGTTTTATTAAGCACGAATACATGCTTTTCGCGCAGTTATAAGAGAAAAAGTTTTGACGCGTATCAGAGGAACACTTGTAAAACCGATGTGTTGTGATTTAACTCGTTTCGGTCTAAAACAGCTCGTTTCGCTGTATTAAGCAAGAATACATGCTTTTCGCGCAGTCATAAGAGAAAAGGTTGTGACGCGTGTCACAGGGACACTAGTAAAACCGATGTGTTCAGATTTAGCTCGTTTCGGTCTAAAACAGCTTGTTTCGTTGTATTAAGCAAGAATACATGCTTTTCGCGCTGTTATAAAAGAAAAAGTTTTGACGCGTGTCACAGGGACACTAGTAAAACCGATGTGTTCAGATTTAGCTCGTTTCGGTCTAAAACAGCTTGTTTCGCTGTATTAAGCAAGAATACGTGCTTTTCGCGCAGTTACAAGAGAAAAAGTTTTGACGCGTGTCACAGGGACACTTGTAAAACCGATGTGTTCAGATCTAGCTCGTTTTGGTGTAAAACAGCTTTTTCGTTGTATTAAGCACGAACACATGCTTTTCGCGCAGTTATAAGAGAAAAAGTTTAGACGCGTATCAGAGGAACACTTGTAAAACCGATGTGTTGTGATTTAGCTCGTTTCGGTCTAAAGCAGCTTGTTTCGTTGTATTAAGCAAGAATACATGCTTTTCGCGCAGTTATAAAAGAAAAAGTTTTGACGCGTACCAGAGGAACACTTGTAAAACCGATGTGTTGTGATTTAGCTCGTTTCGGTCTAAAACAGCTTGTTTCGCTGTATTAAGCAAGAATACATGCTTTTCGCGCAGTTATAAGAGAAAACGTTTTGACGCGTGTCACAGGGACACTTGTAAAACCGATGTGTTCAGATTTACCTCGTTTCGGTCTAAAACAACTTGTTTCGTTGAACTAAGCACGAATACATGCTTTTCGCGCAGTTATAAGAGAAAAAAGTTTTGACGCGTATCAGAGGAACACTTGAAAACCGATGTGTTGCGATTTAGCTCGTTTCGGTCTAAAACAGCTTGTTTCGCTGTATTAAGCAAGAATACATGCTTTTCGCGCAGTTATAAGAGAAAAAGTTTTGACGCGTGTCACAGGGACACTTCTAAAGCCGATGTGTTGTGATTTAGCTCGTTTCGGTCTAAAACAGCTTGTTTCGTTGTATTAAGCAAGAATACATGCTTTTCGCGCAGTTATAAGAGAAAAAAGTTTTGACGCGTATCAGAGGAACACTTGTAAAACCGATGTGTTGTGATTTAGCTCGTTTCGGTCTAAAACAGCTTGTTTCGCTGTATTAAGCAAGAATACGTGCTTTTCGCGCAGTTATAAGAGAAAAAGTTTTGACGCGTGTCACAGGGACACGTGTAAAACCGACGTGTTCAGATTTAGCTCGTTTCGGTCTAAAACAGCTTGATTCGTTGTATTAAGCACGAATACATGCTTTTCGCGCAGTTATAAGAGAAAAAGTTTTGAAGAGTATCACGTGGATACTTGTAAAACCGATGCGTTCAGATACAGCTCGTTTCGGTCTAAAACAGCTTGTTTCGTTTTATTAAGCACGAATACATGCTTTTCGCGCAGTTATAAGAGAAAAGTTTTGACGCGTATCAGAGGAACACTTGTAAAACCGATGTGTTGTGATTTAACTCGTTTCGGTCTAAGACAGCTTGTTTCGCTGTATTAAGCAAGAATACATGCTTTTTGCGCAGTTACAAGAGAAAAGGTTGTGACGCGTGTCACAGGGACACTAGTAAAACCGATGTGTTCAGATTTAGCTCGTTTCGGTCTAAAACAGCTTGTTTCGCTGTATTAAGCACGAATACATGCTTTTCGCGCAGGTATAAGAGAAAAAGTTTTGACGCGTGTCACAGGGACACTTGTAAAACCGATGTGTTCAGATTTAGCTCGTTTCGGTCTAAAACAGCTTGTTTCGCTGTATTAAGCAAGAATACGTGCTTTTCGCGCAGTTACAAGAGAAAAAGTTTTGACGCATGTCACAGGGACACTTGTAAAACCGATGTGTTCAGATCTAGCTCGTTTTGGTGTAAAACAGCTTGTTTTGTTGTATTAAGCACGAACACATGCTTTTCGCGCAGTTATAAGAGAAAAAGTTTAGACGCGTATCAGAGGAACACTTGTAAAACCGATGTGTTGTGATTTAACTCCTTTCGGTCTAAAACAGCTTGTTTCGTTGTATTAAGCAAGAATACATGCTTTTCGCGCAGTTATATAAGAAAAAGTTTTGACGCGTATCAGAGGAACACTTGTAAAACCGATGTGTTGTGATTTAGCTCGTTTCGGTCTAAAACAGCTTGTTTCGCTGTATTAAGCAAGAATACATGCTTTTCGCGCAGTTATAAGAGAAAAAAGTTTTGACGCGTATCAGAGGAACACTTGTAAAACCGATGTGTTGCGATTTAGCTCGTTTCGGTCTAAAACAGCTTGTTGCGCCGTATTAAGCAAGAATACATGCTTTTCGCGCAGGTATAAGAGAAAAAGTTTTGACGCGTGTCAGAGGGACACTTGTAAAACCGATGTGTTGTGATTTAGCTCGTTTCGGTCTAAAACAGGTTGTTTCGTTGTATTAAGCAAGAATACATGCTTTTCGCGCAGTTATAAGAGAAAAAGTTTTGACGCGTATCAGAGGAACACTTGTAAAACCGATGTGTTGTGATTTAGCTCGTTTCGGTCTAAAACAGCTTGTTTCGCTGTATTAAGCAAGAATACGTGCTTTTCGCGCAGTTATAAGAGAAAAAGTTTTGACGCGTGTCACAGGGACACGTGTAAAACCGACGTGTTCAGATTTAGCTCGTTTCGGTCTAAAACAGCTTGATTCGTTGTATTAAGCACGAATACATGCTTTTCGCGCAGTTATAAGAGAAAAAGTTTTGACGAGTATCACGTGGATACTTGTAAAACCGATGCGTTCAGATACAGCTCGTTTCGGTCTAAAACAGCTTGTTTCGTTTTATTAAGCACGAATACATGCTTTTCGCGCAGTTATAAGAGAAAAAGTTTTGACGCGTATCAGAGGAACACTTGTAAAACCGATGTGTTGTGATTTAACTCGTTTCGGTCTAAAACAGCTCGTTTCGCTGTATTAAGCAAGAATACATGCTTTTCGCGCAGTCATAAGAGAAAAGGTTGTGACGCGTGTCACAGGGACACTAGTAAAACCGATGTGTTCAGATTTAGCTCGTTTCGGTCTAAAACAGCTTGTTTCGTTGTATTAAGCAAGAATACATGCTTTTCGCGCTGTTATAAAAGAAAAAGTTTTGACGCGTGTCACAGGGACACTAGTAAAACCGATGTGTTCAGATTTAGCTCGTTTCGGTCTAAAACAGCTTGTTTCGCTGTATTAAGCAAGAATACGTGCTTTTCGCGCAGTTACAAGAGAAAAAGTTTTGACGCGTGTCACAGGGACACTTGTAAAACCGATGTGTTCAGATCTAGCTCGTTTTGGTGTAAAACAGCTTTTTCGTTGTATTAAGCACGAACACATGCTTTTCGCGCAGTTATAAGAGGAAAAGTTTAGACGCGTATCAGAGGAACACTTGTAAAACCGATGTGTTGTGATTTAGCTCGTTTCGGTCTAAAGCAGCTTGTTTCGTTGTATTAAGCAAGAATACATGCTTTTCGCGCAGTTATAAAAGAAAAAGTTTTGACGCGTACCAGAGGAACACTTGTAAAACCGATGTGTTGTGATTTAGCTCGTTTCGGTCTAAAACAGCTTGTTTCGCTGTATTAAGCAAGAATACATGCTTTTCGCGCAGTTATAAGAGAAAACGTTTTGACGCGTGTCACAGGGACACTTGTAAAACCGATGTGTTCAGATTTACCTCGTTTCGGTCTAAAACAACTTGTTTCGTTGAACTAAGCACGAATACATGCTTTTCGCGCAGTTATAAGAGAAAAAAGTTTTGACGCGTATCAGAGGAACACTTGAAAACCGATGTGTTGCGATTTAGCTCGTTTCGGTCTAAAACAGCTTGTTTCGCTGTATTAAGCAAGAATACATGCTTTTCGCGCAGTTATAAGAGAAAAAGTTTTGACGCGTGTCACAGGGACACTTCTAAAGCCGATGTGTTGTGATTTAGCTCGTTTCGGTCTAAAACAGCTTGTTTCGTTGTATTAAGCAAGAATACATGCTTTTCGCGCAGTTATAAGAGAAAAAAGTTTTGACGCGTATCAGAGGAACACTTGTAAAACCGATGTGTTGTGATTTAGCTCGTTTCGGTCTAAAACAGCTTGTTTCGCTGTATTAAGCAAGAATACGTGCTTTTCGCGCAGTTATAAGAGAAAAAGTTTTGACGCGTGTCACAGGGACACGTGTAAAACCGACGTGTTCAGATTTAGCTCGTTTCGGTCTAAAACAGCTTGATTCGTTGTATTAAGCACGAATACATGCTTTTCGCGCAGTTATAAGAGAAAAAGTTTTGAAGAGTATCACGTGGATACTTGTAAAACCGATGCGTTCAGATACAGCTCGTTTCGGTCTAAAACAGCTTGTTTCGTTTTATTAAGCACGAATACATGCTTTTCGCGCAGTTATAAGAGAAAAGTTTTGACGCGTATCAGAGGAACACTTGTAAAACCGATGTGTTGTGATTTAACTCGTTTCGGTCTAAGACAGCTTGTTTCGCTGTATTAAGCAAGAATACATGCTTTTTGCGCAGTTACAAGAGAAAAGGTTGTGACGCGTGTCACAGGGACACTAGTAAAACCGATGTGTTCAGATTTAGCTCGTTTCGGTCTAAAACAGCTTGTTTCGCTGTATTAAGCACGAATACATGCTTTTCGCGCAGGTATAAGAGAAAAAGTTTTGACGCGTGTCACAGGGACACTTGTAAAACCGATGTGTTCAGATTTAGCTCGTTTCGGTCTAAAACAGCTTGTTTCGCTGTATTAAGCAAGAATACGTGCTTTTCGCGCAGTTACAAGAGAAAAAGTTTTGACGCATGTCACAGGGACACTTGTAAAACCGATGTGTTCAGATCTAGCTCGTTTTGGTGTAAAACAGCTTGTTTTGTTGTATTAAGCACGAACACATGCTTTTCGCGCAGTTATAAGAGAAAAAGTTTAGACGCGTATCAGAGGAACACTTGTAAAACCGATGTGTTGTGATTTAACTCCTTTCGGTCTAAAACAGCTTGTTTCGTTGTATTAAGCAAGAATACATGCTTTTCGCGCAGTTATATAAGAAAAAGTTTTGACGCGTATCAGAGGAACACTTGTAAAACCGATGTGTTGTGATTTAGCTCGTTTCGGTCTAAAACAGCTTGTTTCGCTGTATTAAGCAAGAATACATGCTTTTCGCGCAGTTATAAGAGAAAAAAGTTTTGACGCGTATCAGAGGAACACTTGTAAAACCGATGTGTTGCGATTTAGCTCGTTTCGGTCTAAAACAGCTTGTTGCGCCGTATTAAGCAAGAGTACATGCTTTTCGCGCAGGTATAAGAGAAAAAGTTTTGACGCGTGTCAGAGGGACACTTGTAAAACCGATGTGTTGTGATTTAGCTCGTTTCTGTCTAAAACAGGTTGTTTCGTTGTATTAAGCAAGAATACATGCTTTTCGCGGAGTTATAAGAGAAAAAGTTTTGACGCGTGTAACAGGGACACTTGTAAAACCGATGTGTTCAGATTTACCCCGTTTCGGTCTAAAACAGCTTGTTTCGTTAGACTAAGCACGAATACATGCTTTTCGCGCAGTTATAAGAGAAAAAAGTTTTGACGCGTATCAGAGGAACACTTGTAAAACCGATGTGTTGTGATTTAGCTCGTTTCGGTCTAAAACAGCTTGTTTCGCTGTATTAAGCAAGAATACGTGCTTTTCGCGCAGTTATAAGAGAAAAAGTTTTGACGCGTGTCACAGGGACACGTGTAAAACCGACGTGTTCAGATTTAGCTCGTTTCGGTCTAAAACAGCTTGATTCGTTGTATTAAGCACGAATACATGCTTTTCGCGCAGTTATAAGAGAAAAAGTTTTGAAGAGTATCACGTGGATACTTGTAAAACCGATGCGTTCAGATACAGCTCGTTTCGGTCTAAAACAGCTTGTTTCGTTTTATTAAGCACGAATACATGCTTTTCGCGCAGTTATAAGAGAAACGTTTTGACGCGTATCAGAGGAACACTTGTAAAACCGATGTGTTGTGATTTAACTCGTTTCGGTCTAAAACAGCTTGTTTCGCTGTATTAAGCAAGAATACATGCTTTTTGCGCAGTTACAAGAGAAAAGGTTGTGACGCGTGTCACAGGGACACTAGTAAAACCGATGTGTTCAGATTTAGCTCGTTTCGGTCTAAAACAGCTTGTTTCGCTGTATTAAGCACGAATACATGCTTTTCGCGCAGGTATAAGAGAAAAAGTTTTGACGCGTGTCACAGGGACACTTGTAAAACCGATGTGTTCAGATTTAGCTCGTTTCGGTCTAAAACAGCTTGTTTCGCTGTATTAAGCAAGAATACGTGCTTTTCGCGCAGTTATAAGAGAAAAAGTTTAGACGCGTATCAGAGGAACACTTGTAAAACCGATGTGTTGTGATTTAACTCCTTTCGGTCTAAAACAGCTTGTTTCGTTGTATTAGGCAAGAATACATGCTTTTCGCGCAGTTATATAAGAAAAAGTTTTGACGCGTATCAGAGGAACACTTGTAAAACCGATGTGTTGTGATTTAGCTCGTTTCGGTCTAAAACAGCTTGTTTCGCTGTATTAAGCAAGAATACATGCTTTTCGCGCAGTTATAAGAGAAAAAAGTTTTGACGCGTATCAGAGGAACACTTGTAAAACCGATGTGTTGCGATTTAGCTCGTTTCGGTTTAAAACAGCTTGTTGCGCCGTATTAAGCAAGAATACATGCTTTTCGCGCAGGTATAAGAGAAAAAGTTTTGACGCGTGTCAGAGGGACACTTGTAAAACCGATGTGTTGTGATTTAGCTCGTTTCGGTCTAAAACAGGTTGTTTCGTTGTATTAAGCAAGAATACATGCTTTTCGCGCAGTTATAAGAGAAAAAGTTTTGACGCGTATCAGAGGAACACTTGTAAAACCGATGTGTTGTGATTTAACTCGTTTCGGTCTAAAACAGCTTGTTTCGCTGTATTAGGCAAGAATACATGCTTTTCGCGCAGTTATAAGAGAAAAGGTTGTGACGCGTGTCACAGGGACACTAGTAAAACCGATGTGTTCAGATTTAGCTCGTTTCGGTCTAAAACAGCTTGTTTCGTTGTATTAAGCAAGAATACGTGCTTTTCGCGCAGTTACAAGAGAAAAAGTTTTGACGCGTGTCACAGGGACACTTGTAAAACCGATGTGTTTAGATCTAGCTCGTTTTGGTGTAAAACAACTTGTTTTGTAGTATTAAGCACGAACACATGCTTTTCGCACAGTTATAAGAGAAAAGGTTTAGACGCGTATCAGAGGAACACTTGTAAAACCGATGTGTTGTGATTTAGCTCGTTTCGGCCTAAAGCAGCTTGTTTCGTTGTATTAAGCAAGAATACATGCTTTTCGCGCAGTTATAAAAGAAAAAGTTTTTACGCGTATCAGAGGAACAGTTGTAAAACCGATGTGTTGTGATTTAGCTCGTTTCGGTCTAAAACAGCTTGTTTCGCTGTATTAAGCAAGAATACATGCTTTTCGCACAGTTATAAGAGAAAACGTTTTGACGCGTGTCACAGGGACACTTGTAAAACCGATGTGTTCAGATTTACCTCGTTTCGGTCTAAAACAGCTTGTTTCGTTGAACTAAGCACGAATACATGCTTTTCGCGCAGTTATAAGAGAAAAAAGTTTTGACGCGTATCAGAGGAACACTTGTAAAACCGATGTGTTGCGATTTAGCTCGTTTCGGTCTAAAACAGCTTGTTTCGCTGTATTAAGCAAGAATACATGCTTTTCGCGCAGTTATAAGAGAAAAAGTTTTGACGCGTGTCACAGGGACACTTCTAAAACCGATGTGTTGTGATTTAGCTCGTTTCGGTCTAAAACAGCTTGTTTCGTTGTATTAAGCAAGAATACATGCTTTTCGCGCAGTTATAAGAGAAAAAGTTTTGACGCGTGTCAGAGGAACACTTGTAAAACCGATGTGTTGTGATTTAGCTCGTTTCGGTCTAAAACAGCTTGTTTCGCTGTATTAAGCAAGAATACGTGCTTTTCGCGCAGTTATAAGAGAAAAAGTTTTGACGCGTGTCACAGGGACACGTGTAAAACCGACGTGTTCAGATTTAGCTCGTTTCGGTCTAAAACAGCTTGATTCGTTGTATTAAGCACGAATACATGCTTTTCGCGCAGTTATAAGAGAAAAAGTTTTGAAGAGTATCACGTGGATACTTGTAAAACCGATGCGTTCAGATACAGCTCGTTTCGGTCTAAAACAGCTTGTTTCGTTTTATTAAGCACGAATACATGCTTTTCGCGCAGTTATAAGAGAAAAGTTTTGACGCGTATCAGAGGAACACTTGTAAAACCGATGTGTTGTGATTTAACTCGTTTCGGTCTAAGACAGCTTGTTTCGCTGTATTAAGCAAGAATACATGCTTTTTGCGCAGTTACAAGAGAAAAGGTTGTGACGCGTGTCACAGGGACACTAGTAAAACCGATGTGTTCAGATTTAGCTCGTTTCGGTCTAAAACAGCTTGTTTCGCTGTATTAAGCACGAATACATGCTTTTCGCGCAGGTATAAGAGAAAAAGTTTTGACGCGTGTCACAGGGACACTTGTAAAACCGATGTGTTCAGATTTAGCTCGTTTCGGTCTAAAACAGCTTGTTTCGCTGTATTAAGCAAGAATACGTGCTTTTCGCGCAGTTACAAGAGAAAAAGTTTTGACGCATGTCACAGGGACACTTGTAAAACCGATGTGTTCAGATCTAGCTCGTTTTGGTGTAAAACAGCTTGTTTCGTTAGACTAAGCACGAATACATGCTTTTCGCGCAGTTACAAGAGAAAAAAGTTTATGACGCGTATCAGAGGAACACTTGTAAAACCGATGTGTTGTGATTTAGCTCGTTTCGGTCTAAAACAGCTTGTTTCGCTGTATTAAGCAAGAATACGTGCTTTTCGCGCAGTTATAAGAGAAAAAGTTTTGACCGCGTGTCACAGGGACACGTGTAAAATCGACGTGTTCAGATTTAGCTCGTTTCGGTCTAAAACAGCTTGATTCGTTGTATTAAGCACGAATACATGCTTTTCGCGCAGTTATAACAGAAAAAGTTTTGAAGAGTATCACGTGGATACTTGTAAAACCGATGCGTTCAGATACAGCTCGTTTCGGTCTAAAACAGCTTGTTTCGTTTTATTAAGCACGAATACATGCTTTTCGCGCAGTTATAAGAGAAAAGTTTTGACGCGTATCAGAGGAACACTTGTAAAACCGATGTGTTGTGATTTAACTCGTTTCGGTCTAAAACAGCTTGTTTCGCTGTATTAAGCAAGAATACATGCTTTTTGCACAGTTACAAGAGAAAAGGTTGTGACGCGTGTCACAGGGACACTAGTAAAACCGATGTGTTCAGATTTAGCTCGTTTCGGTCTAAAACAGCTTGTTTCGCTGTATTAAGCACGAATACATGCTTTTCGCGCAGGTATAAGAGAAAAAGTTTTGACGCGTGTCACAGGGACACTTGTAAAACCGATGTGTTCAGATTTAGCTCGTTTCGGTCTAAAACAGCTTGTTTCGCTGTATTAAGCAAGAATACATGCTTTTCGCGCAGTTATAAGAGAAAACGTTTTGACGCGTGTCACAGGGACACTTGTAAAACCGATGTGTTCAGATTTACCTCGTTTCGGTCTAAAACAACTTGTTTCGTTGAACTAAGCACGAATACATGCTTTTCGCGCAGTTATAAGAGAAAAAAGTTTTGACGCGTATCAGAGGAACACTTGAAAACCGATGTGTTGCGATTTAGCTCGTTTCGGTCTAAAACAGCTTGTTTCGCTGTATTAAGCAAGAATACATGCTTTTCGCGCAGTTATAAGAGAAAAAGTTTTGACGCGTGTCACAGGGACACTTCTAAAGCCGATGTGTTGTGATTTAGCTCGTTTCGGTCTAAAACAGCTTGTTTCGTTGTATTAAGCAAGAATACATGCTTTTCGCGCAGTTATAAGAGAAAAAGTTTTGACGCGTATCAGAGGAACACTTGTAAAACCGATGTGTTGTGATTTAGCTCGTTTCGGTCTAAAACAGCTTGTTTCGTTGTATTAAGCAAGAATACATGCTTTTCGCGCAGTTATAAGAGAAAAAGTTTTGACGCGTGTCACAGGGACACTTGTAAAACCGATGTGTTCAGATTTACCCCGTTTCGGTCTAAAACAGCTTGTTTCGTTAGACTAAGCACGAATACATGCTTTTCGCGCAGTTACAAGAGAAAAAAGTTTTGACGCGTATCAGAGGAACACTTGTAAAACCGATGTGTTGTGATTTAGCTCGTTTCGGTCTAAAACAGCTTGTTTCGCTGTATTAAGCAAGAATACGTGCTTTTCGCGCAGTTATAAGAGAAAAAGTTTTGACGCGTGTCACAGGGACACGTGTAAAATCGACGTGTTCAGATTTAGCTCGTTTCGGTCTAAAACAGCTTGATTCGTTGTATTAAGCACGAATACATGCTTTTCGCGCAGTTATAACAGAAAAAGTTTTGAAGAGTATCACGTGGATACTTGTAAAACCGATGCGTTCAGATACAGCTCGTTTCGGTCTAAAACAGCTTGTTTCGTTTTATTAAGCACGAATACATGCTTTTCGCGCAGTTATAAGAGAAAAGTTTTGACGCGTATCAGAGGAACACTTGTAAAACCGATGTGTTGTGATTTAACTCGTTTCGGTCTAAAACAGCTTGTTTCGCTGTATTAAGCAAGAATACATGCTTTTTGCGCAGTTACAAGAGAAAAGGTTGTGACGCGTGTCACAGGGACACTAGTAAAACCGATGTGTTCAGATTTAGCTCGTTTCGGTCTAAAACAGCTTGTTTCGCTGTATTAAGCACGAATACATGCTTTTCGCGCAGGTATAAGAGAAAAAGTTTTGACGCGTGTCACAGGGACACTTGTAAAACCGATGTCTTCAGATTTAGCTCGTTTCGGTCTAAAACAGCTTGTTTCGCTGTATTAAGCAAGAATACGTGCTTTTCGCGCAGTTACAAGAGAAAAAGTTTTGACGCATGTCACAGGGACACTTGTAAAACCGATGTGTTCAGATCTAGCTCGTTTTGGTGTAAAACAGCTTGTTTTGTTGTATTAAGCACGAACACATGCTTTTCGCGCAGTTATAAGAGAAAAAGTTTAGACGCGTATCAGAGGAACACTTGTAAAACCGATGTGTTGTGATTTAGCTCCTTTCGGTCTAAAACAGCTTGTTTCGTTGTATTAAGCAAGAATACATGCTTTTCGCGCAGTTATATAAGAAAAAGTTTTGACGCGTATCAGAGGAACACTTGTAAAACCGATGTGTTGTGATTTAGCTCGTTTCGGTCTAAAACAGCTTGTTTCGCTGTATTAAGCAAGAATACATGCTTTTCGCGCAGTTATAAGAGAAAAAGTTTTGACGCGTGTCACAGGGACACTTCTAAAGCCGATGTGTTGTGATTTAGCTCGTTTCGGTCTAAAACAGCTTGTTTCGCTGTATTAAGCAAGAATACGTGCTTTTCGCGCAGTTATAAGAGAAAAAGTTTTGACGCGTGTCACAGGGACACGTGTAAAACCGACGTGTTCAGATTTAGCTCGTTTCGGTCTAAAACAGCTTGATTCGTTGTATTAAGCACGAATACATGCTTTTCGCGCAGTTATAAGAGAAAAAGTTTTGAAGAGTATCACGTGGATACTTGTAAAACCGATGCGTTCAGATACAGCTCGTTTCGGTCTAAAACAGCTTGTTTCGTTTTATTAAGCACGAATACATGCTTTTCGCGCAGTTATAAGAGAAAAGTTTTGACGCGTATCAGAGGAACACTTGTAAAACCGATGTGTTGTGATTTAACTCGTTTCGGTCTAAGACAGCTTGTTTCGCTGTATTAAGCAAGAATACATGCTTTTTGCGCAGTTACAAGAGAAAAGGTTGTGACGCGTGTCACAGGGACACTAGTAAAACCGATGTGTTCAGATTTAGCTCGTTTCGGTCTAAAACAGCTTGTTTCGCTGTATTAAGCACGAATACATGCTTTTCGCGCAGGTATAAGAGAAAAAGTTTTGACGCGTGTCACAGGGACACTTGTAAAATCGATGTGTTCAGATTTAGCTCGTTTCGGTCTAAAACAGCTTGTTTCGCTGTATTAAGCAAGAATACGTGCTTTTCGCGCAGTTACAAGAGAAAAAGTTTTGACGCATGTCACAGGGACACTTGTAAAACCGATGTGTTCAGATCTAGCTCGTTTTGGTGTAAAACAGCTTGTTTTGTTGTATTAAGCACGAACACATGCTTTTCGCGCAGTTATAAGAGAAAAAGTTTAGACGCGTATCAGAGGAACACTTGTAAAACCGATGTGTTGTGATTTAACTCCTTTCGGTCTAAAACAGCTTGTTTCGTTGTATTAAGCAAGAATACATGCTTTTCGCGCAGTTATATAAGAAAAAGTTTTGACGCGTATCAGAGGAACACTTGTAAAACCGATGTGTTGTGATTTAGCTCGTTTCGGTCTAAAACAGCTTGTTTCGCTGTATTAAGCAAGAATACATGCTTTTCGCGCAGTTATAAGAGAAAAAAGTTTTGACGCGTATCAGAGGAACACTTGTAAAACCGATGTGTTGCGATTTAGCTCGTTTCGGTCTAAAACAGCTTGTTGCGCCGTATTAAGCAAGAATACATGCTTTTCGCGCAGGTATAAGAGAAAAAGTTTTGACGCGTGTCAGAGGGACACTTGTAAAACCGATGTGTTGTGATTTAGCTCGTTTCGGTCTAAAACAGGTTGTTTCGTTGTATTAAGCAAGAATACATGCTTTTCGCGCAGTTATAAGAGAAAAAGTTTTGACGCGTATCAGAGGAACACTTGTAAAACCGATGTGTTGTGATTTAGCTCGTTTCGGTCTAAAACAGCTTGTTTCGTTGTATTAAGCAAGAATACGTGCTTTTCGCGCAGTTATAAGAGAAAAAGTTTTGACGCGTGTCACAGGGACACGTGTAAAACCGACGTGTTCAGATTTAGCTCGTTTCGGTCTAAAACAGCTTGATTCGTTGTATTAAGCACGAATACATGCTTTTCGCGCAGTTATAAGAGAAAAAGTTTTGACGAGTATCACGTGGATACTTGTAAAACCGATGCGTTCAGATACAGCTCGTTTCGGTCTAAAACAGCTTGTTTCGTTTTATTAAGCACGAATACATGCTTTTCGCGCAGTTATAAGAGAAAAAGTTTTGACGCGTATCAGAGGAACACTTGTAAAACCGATGTGTTGTGATTTAACTCGTTTCGGTCTAAAACAGCTCGTTTCGCTGTATTAAGCAAGAATACATGCTTTTCGCGCAGTCATAAGAAAAAAGGTTGTGACGCGTGTCACAGGGACACTAGTAAAACCGATGTGTTCAGATTTAGCTCGTTTCGGTCTAAAACAGCTTGTTTCGTTGTATTAAGCAAGAATACATGCTTTTCGCGCTGTTATAAAAGAAAAAGTTTTGACGCGTGTCACAGGGACACTAGTAAAACCGATGTGTTCAGATTTAGCTCGTTTCGGTCTAAAACAGCTTGTTTCGCTGTATTAAGCAAGAATACGTGCTTTTCGCGCAGTTACAAGAGAAAAAGTTTTGACGCGTGTCACAGGGACACTTGTAAAACCGATGTGTTGTGATTTAGCTCGTTTCGGTCTAAAACAGCTTGTTTCGTTGTATTAAGCAAGAATACATGCTTTTCGCGCAGTTATAAGAGAAAAAGTTTTGACGCGTATCAGAGGAACACTTGTAAAACCGATGTGTTGTGATTTAGCTCGTTTCGGTCTAAAACAGCTTGTTTCGTTGTATTAAGCAAGAATACATGCTTTTCGCGCAGTTATAAGAGAAAAAGTTTTCACGCGTGTCACAGGGACACTTGTAAAACCGATGTGTTCAGATCTAGCTCGTTTTGGTGTAAAACAGCTTGTTTCGTTAGACTAAGCACGAATACATGCTTTTCGCGCAGTTACAAGAGAAAAAAGTTTTGACGCGTATCAGAGGAACACTTGTAAAACCGATGTGTTGTGATTTAGCTCGTTTCGGTCTAAAACAGCTTGTTTCGCTGTATTAAGCAAGAATACGTGCTTTTCGCGCAGTTATAAGAGAAAAAGTTTTGACGCGTGTCACAGGGACACGTGTAAAATCGACGTGTTCAGATTTAGCTCGTTTCGGTCTAAAACAGCTTGATTCGTTGTATTAAGCACGAATACATGCTTTTCGCGCAGTTATAACAGAAAAAGTTTTGAAGAGTATCACGTGGATACTTGTAAAACCGATGCGTTCAGATACAGCTCGTTTCGGTCTAAAACAGCTTGTTTCGTTTTATTAAGCACGAATACATGCTTTTCGCGCAGTTATAAGAGAAAAGTTTTGACGCGTATCAGAGGAACACTTGTAAAACCGATGTGTTGTGATTTAACTCGTTTCGGTCTAAAACAGCTTGTTTCGCTGTATTAAGCAAGAATACATGCTTTTTGCGCAGTTACAAGAGAAAAGGTTGTGACGCGTGTCACAGGGACACTAGTAAAACCGATGTGTTCAGATTTAGCTCGTTTCGGTCTAAAACAGCTTGTTTCGCTGTATTAAGCACGAATACATGCTTTTCGCGCAGGTATAAGAGAAAAAGTTTTGACGCGTGTCACAGGGACACTTGTAAAACCGATGTGTTCAGATTTAGCTCGTTTCGGTCTAAAACAGCTTGTTTCGCTGTATTAAGCAAGAATACATGCTTTTCGCGTAGTTATAAGAGAAAACGTTTTGACGCGTGTCACAGGGACACTTCTAAAGCCGATGTGTTCAGATTTACCCCGTTTCGGTCTAAAACAGCTTGTTTCGTTAGACTAAGCACGAATACATGCTTTTCGCGCAGTTATAAGAGAAAAAGTTTTGACGCGTGTCACAGGACACTTCTAAAGCCGATGTGTTGTGATTTAGCTCGTTTCGGTCTAAAACAGCTTGTTTCGCTGTATTAAGCAAGAATACGTGCTTTTCGCGCAGTTATAAGAGAAAAAGTTTTGACGCGTGTCACAGGGACACGTGTAAAACCGACGTGTTCAGATTTAGCTCGTTTCGGTCTAAAACAGCTTGATTCGTTGTATTAAGCACGAATACATGCTTTTCGCGCAGTTATAAGAGAAAAAGTTTTGACGAGTATCACGTGGATACTTGTAAAACCGATGCGTTCAGATACAGCTCGTTTCGGTCTAAAACAGCTTGTTTCGTTTTATTAAGCACGAATACATGCTTTTCGCGCAGTTATAAGAGAAAAAGTTTTGACGCGTATCAGAGGAACACTTGTAAAACCGATGTGTTGTGATTTAACTCGTTTCGGTCTAAAACAGCTCGTTTCGCTGTATTAAGCAAGAATACATGCTTTTCGCGCAGTCATAAGAAAAAAGGTTGTGACGCGTGTCACAGGGACACTAGTAAAACCGATGTGTTCAGATTTAGCTCGTTTCGGTCTAAAACAGCTTGTTTCGTTGTATTAAGCAAGAATACATGCTTTTCGCGCTGTTATAAAAGAAAAAGTTTTGACGCGTGTCACAGGGACACTAGTAAAACCGATGTGTTCAGATTTAGCTCGTTTCGGTCTAAAACAGCTTGTTTCGCTGTATTAAGCAAGAATACGTGCTTTTCGCGCAGTTACAAGAGAAAAAGTTTTGACGCGTGTCACAGGGACACTTGTAAAACCGATGTGTTCAGATCTAGCTCGTTTTGGTGTAAAACAGCTTGTTTCGTTGTATTAAGCACGAACACATGCTTTTCGCGCAGTTATAAGAGAAAAAGTTTAGACGCGTATCAGAGGAACACTTGTAAAACCGATGTGTTGTGATTTAGCTCGTTTCGGTCTAAAGCAGCTTGTTTCGTTGTATTAAGCAAGAATACATGCTTTTCGCGCAGTTATAAAAGAAAAAGTTTTGACGCGTATCAGAGGAACACTTGTAAAACCGATGTGTTGTGTTAGCTCGTTCGGTCTAAAACAGGTTGTTTCGCTGTATTAAGCAAGAATACATGCTTTTCGCGCAGTTATAAGAGAAAACGTTTTGACGCGTGTCACAGGGACACTTGTAAAACCGATGTGTTCAGATTTACCTCGTTTCGGTCTAAAACAACTTGTTTCGTTGAACTAAGCACGAATACATGCTTTTCGCGCAGTTATAAGAGAAAAAGTTTTGACGCGTATCAGAGGAACACTTGAAAACCGATGTGTTGCGATTTAGCTCGTTTCGGTCTAAAACAGCTTGTTTCGCTGTATTAAGCAAGAATACATGCTTTTCGCGCAGTTATAAGAGAAAAAGTTTTGACGCGTGTCACAGGGGCACTTCTAAAGCCGATGTGTTGTGATTTAGCTCGTTTCGGTCTAAAACAGCTTGTTTCGTTGTATTAAGCAAGAATACATGCTTTTCGCGCAGTTATAAGAGAAAAAGTTTTGACGCGTATCAGAGGAACACTTGTAAAACCGATGTGTTCAGATTTACCCCGTTTCGGTCTAAAACAGCTTGTTTCGTTAGACTAAGCACGATACATGCTTTTCGCGCAGTTACAAGAGAAAAAAAGTTTTGACGCGTATCAGAGGAACACTTGTAAAACCGATGTGTTGTGATTTAGCTCGTTTCGGTCTAAAACAGCTTGTTTCGCTGTATTAAGCAAGAATACGTGCTTTTCGCGCAGTTATAAGAGAAAAAGTTTTGACGCGTGTCACAGGGACACGTGTAAAATCGACGTGTTCAGATTTAGCTCGTTTCGGTCTAAAACAGCTTGATTCGTTGTATTAAGCACGAATACATGCTTTTCGCGCAGTTATAACAGAAAAAGTTTTGAAGAGTATCACGTGGATACTTGTAAAACCGATGCGTTCAGATACAGCTCGTTTCGGTCTAAAACAGCTTGTTTCGTTTTATTAGGCACGAATACATGCTTTTCGCGCAGTTATAAGAGAAAAGTTTTGACGCGTATCAGAGGAAACACTTGTAAAACCGATGTGTTGTGATTTAACTCGTTTCGGTCCAAAACAGCTTGTTTCGCTGTATTAAGCAAGAATACATGCTTCTCGCGCAGTTATAAAAGAAAAGGTTGTGACGCGTGTCACAGGGACACTAGTAAAACCGATGTGTTCAGATTTAGCTCGTTTCGGTCTAAAACAGCTTGTTTCGCTGTATTAAGCACGAATACATGCTTTTCGCGCAGTTATAAGAGAAAAAGTTTTGAAGAGTATCACGTGGATACTTGTAAAACCGATGCGTTCAGATACAGCTCGTTTCGGTCTAAAACAGCTTGTTTCGTTTTATTAAGCACGAATACATGCTTTTCGCGCAGTTATAAGAGAAAAGTTTTGACGCGTATCAGAGGAACACTTGTAAAACCGATGTGTTGTGATTTAACTCGTTTCGGTCTAAAACAGCTTGTTTCGCTGTATTAAGCAAGAATACATGCTTTTTGCGCAGTTACAAGAGAAAAGGGTGTGACGCGTGTCACAGGGACACTAGTAAAACCGATGTGTTCAGATTTAGCTCGTTTCGGTCTAAAACAGCTTGTTTCGCTGTATTAAGCACGAATACATGCTTTTCGCGCAGGTATAAGAGAAAAAGTTTTGACGCGTGTCACAGGGACACTTGTAAAACCGATGTGTTCAGATTTAGCTCGTTTCGGTCTAAAACAGCTTGTTTCGCTGTATTAAGCAAGAATACGTGCTTTTCGCGCAGTTACAAGAGAAAAAGTTTTGACGCATGTCACAGGGACACTTGTAAAACCGATGTGTTCAGATCTAGCTCGTTTTGGTGTAAAACAGCTTGTTTTGTTGTATTAAGCACGAACACATGCTTTTCGCGCAGTTATAAGAGAAAAAGTTTAGACGCGTATCAGAGGAACACTTGTAAAACCGATGTGTTGTGATTTAGCTCCTTTCGGTCTAAAACAGCTTGTTTCGTTGTATTAAGCAAGAATACATGCTTTTCGCGCAGTTATATAAGAAAAAGTTTTGACGCGTATCAGAGGAACACTTGTAAAACCGATGTGTTGTGATTTAGCTCGTTTCGGTCTAAAACAGCTTGTTTCGCTGTATTAAGCAAGAATACATGCTTTTCGCGCAGTTATAAAAGAAAAAAGTCTTGACGCGTATCAGAGGAACACTTGTAAAACCGATGTGTTGCGATTTAGCTCGTTTCGGTCTAAAACAGCTTGTTGCGCCGTATTAAGCAAGAATACATGCTTTTCGCGCAGGTATAAGAGAAAAAGTTTTGACGCGTGTCAGAGGGACACTTGTAAAACCGATGTGTTGTGATTTAGCTCGTTTCGGTCTAAAACAGGTTGTTTCGTTGTATTAAGCAAGAATACATGCTTTTCGCGCAGTTATAAGAGAAAAAGTTTTGACGCGTATCAGAGGAACACTTGTAAAACCGATGTGTTGTGATTTAGCTCGTTTCGGTCTAAAACAGCTTGTTTCGCTGTATTAAGCAAGAATACGTGCTTTTCGCGCAGTTATAAGAGAAAAAGTTTTGACGAATATCACGTGGACACTTGTAAAACCGATGTGTTGTGATTTAGCTCGTTTCGGTCTAATACAGCTTGTTTCGCTGTATTAAGCAAGAATACGTGCTTTTCGCGCAGTTATAAGAGAAAAAGTTTTGACGCGTGTCACAGGGACACTTGTAAAACCGATGTGTTCAGATCTAGCTCGTTTTGGTGTAAAACAGCTTGTTTCGTTGTATTAAGCACGAACACATGCTTTTCGCGCAGTTATAAGAGAAAACGTTTTGACGCGTATCAGAGGAACACTTGTAAAACCGATGTGTTGTGATTTAGCTCGTTTCGGTCTAAAACAGGTTGTTTCGTTGTATTAAGCAAGAATACATGCTTTTCGCGCAGTTATAAGAGAAAAAGTTTTGACGCGTATCAGAGGAACACTTGTAAACCCGATGTGTTGTGATTTAGCTCGTTTCGGTCTAAAACAGCTTGTTTCGCTGTATTAAGCAAGAATACGTGCTTTTCGCGCAGTTATAAGAGAAAAAGTTTCGACGCGTGTCACAGGGACACGTGTAAAACCGACGTGTTCAGATTTAGCTCGTTTCGGTCTAAAACAGCTTGATTCGTTGTATTAAGCACGAATACATGCTTTTCGCGCAGTTATAAGAGAAAAAGTTTTGACGAGTATCACGTGGATACTTGTAAAACCGATGCGTTCAGATACAGCTCGTTTCGGTCTAAAACAGCTTGTTTCGTTTTATTAAGCACGAATACATGCTTTTCGCGCAGTTATAAGAGAAAAAGTTTTGACGCGTATCAGAGGAACACTTGTAAAACCGATGTGTTGCGATTTAGCTTGTTTCGGTCTAAAACAGCTTGTTTCGTTAGACTAAGCACGAATACATGCTTTTCGCGCAGTTATAAGAGAAAAAAGTTTTGACGCGTATCAGAGGAACACTTGTAAAACCGATGTGTTGTGATTTAGCTCGTTTCGGTCTAAAACAGCTTGTTTCGCTGTATTAAGCAAGAATACGTGCTTTTCGCGCAGTTATAAGAGAAAAAGTTTTGACGCGTGTCACAGGGACACTTGTAAAACCGATGTGTTCAGATTTACCTCGTTTCGGTCTAAAACAACTTGTTTCGTTGAACTAAGCACGAATACATGCTTTTCGCGCAGTTATAAGAGAAAAAAGTTTTGACGCGTATCAGAGGAACACTTGAAAACCGATGTGTTGCGATTTAGCTCGTTTCGGTCTAAAACAGCTTGTTTCGCTGTATTAAGCAAGAATACATGCTTTTCGCGCAGTTATAAGAGAAAAAGTTTTGACGCGTGTCACAGGGACACTTCTAAAGCCGATGTGTTCAGATTTACCCCGTTTCGGTCTAAAACAGCTTGTTTCGTTAGACTAAGCACGAATACATGCTTTTCGCGCAGTTATAAGAGAAAAAGTTTTGACGCGTGTCACAGGGACACTTCTAAAGCCGATGTGTTGTGATTTAGCTCGTTTCGGTCTAAAACAGCTTGTTTCGCTGTATTAAGCAAGAATACGTGCTTTTCGCGCAGTTATAAGAGAAAAAGTTTTGACGCGTGTCACAGGGACACGTGTAAAACCGACGTGTTCAGATTTAGCTCGTTTCGGTCTAAAACAGCTTGATTCGTTGTATTAAGCACGAATACATGCTTTTCGCGCAGTTATAAGAGAAAAAGTTTTGAAGAGTATCACGTGGATACTTGTAAAACCGATGCGTTCAGATACAGCTCGTTTCGGTCTAAAACAGCTTGTTTCGTTTTATTAAGCACGAATACATGCTTTTCGCGCAGTTATAAGAGAAAAGTTTTGACGCGTATCAGAGGAACACTTGTAAAACCGATGTGTTGTGATTTAACTCGTTTCGGTCTAAGACAGCTTGTTTCGCTGTATTAAGCAAGAATACATGCTTTTTGCGCAGTTACAAGAGAAAAGGTTGTGACGCGTGTCACAGGGACACTAGTAAAACCGATGTGTTCAGATTTAGCTCGTTTCGGTCTAAAACAGCTTGTTTCGCTGTATTAAGCACGAATACATGCTTTTCGCGCAGGTATAAGAGAAAAAGTTTTGACGCGTGTCACAGGGACACTTGTAAAACCGATGTGTTCAGATTTAGCTCGTTTCGGTCTAAAACAGCTTGTTTCGCTGTATTAAGCAAGAATACGTGCTTTTCGCGCAGTTACAAGAGAAAAAGTTTTGACGCATGTCACAGGGACACTTGTAAAACCGATGTGTTCAGATCTAGCTCGTTTTGGTGTAAAACAGCTTGTTTTGTTGTATTAAGCACGAACACATGCTTTTCGCGCAGTTATAAGAGAAAAAGTTTAGACGCGTATCAGAGGAACACTTGTAAAACCGATGTGTTGTGATTTAACTCCTTTCGGTCTAAAACAGCTTGTTTCGTTGTATTAAGCAAGAATACATGCTTTTCGCGCAGTTATATAAGAAAAAGTTTTGACGCGTATCAGAGGAACACTTGTAAAACCGATGTGTTGTGATTTAGCTCGTTTCGGTCTAAAACAGCTTGTTTCGCTGTATTAAGCAAGAATACATGCTTTTCGCGCAGTTATAAGAGAAAAACGTTTTGACGCGTATCAGAGGAACACTTGTAAAACCGATGTGTTGCGATTTAGCTCGTTTCGGTCTAAAACAGCTTGTTGCGCCGTATTAAGCAAGAATACATGCTTTTCGCGCAGGTATAAGAGAAAAAGTTTTGACGCGTGTCAGAGGGACACTTGTAAAACCGATGTGTTGTGATTTAGCTCGTTTCGGTCTAAAACAGGTTGTTTCGTTGTATTAAGCAAGAATACATGCTTTTCGCGCAGTTATAAGAGAAAAAGTTTTGACGCGTATCAGAGGAACACTTGTAAAACCGATGTGTTGTGATTTAGCTCGTTTCGGTCTAAAACAGCTTGTTTCGTTGTATTAAGCAAGAATACGTGCTTTTCGCGCAGTTATAAGAGAAAAAGTTTTGACGCGTGTCACAGGGACACGTGTAAAACCGACGTGTTCAGATTTAGCTCGTTTCGGTCTAAAACAGCTTGATTCGTTGTATTAAGCACGAATACATGCTTTTCGCGCAGTTATAAGAGAAAAAGTTTTGACGAGTATCACGTGGATACTTGTAAAACCGATGCGTTCAGATACAGCTCGTTTCGGTCTAAAACAGCTTGTTTCGTTTTATTAAGCACGAATACATGCTTTTCGCGCAGTTATAAGAGAAAAAGTTTTGACGCGTATCAGAGGAACACTTGTAAAACCGATGTGTTGTGATTTAACTCGTTTCGGTCTAAAACAGCTCGTTTCGCTGTATTAAGCAAGAATACATGCTTTTCGCGCAGTCATAAGAAAAAAGGTTGTGACGCGTGTCACAGGGACACTAGTAAAACCGATGTGTTCAGATTTAGCTCGTTTCGGTCTAAAACAGCTTGTTTCGTTGTATTAAGCAAGAATACATGCTTTTCGCGCTGTTATAAAAGAAAAAGTTTTGACGCGTGTCACAGGGACACTAGTAAAACCGATGTGTTCAGATTTAGCTCGTTTCGGTCTAAAACAGCTTGTTTCGCTGTATTAAGCAAGAATACGTGCTTTTCGCGCAGTTACAAGAGAAAAAGTTTTGACGCGTGTCACAGGGACACTTGTAAAACCGATGTGTTCAGATCTAGCTCGTTTTGGTGTAAAACAGCTTGTTTCGTTGTATTAAGCACGAACACATGCTTTTCGCGCAGTTATAAGAGAAAAAGTTTAGACGCGTATCAGAGGAACACTTGTAAAACCGATGTGTTGTGATTTAGCTCGTTTCGGTCTAAAGCAGCTTGTTTCGTTGTATTAAGCAAGAATACATGCTTTTCGCGCAGTTATAAAAGAAAAAGTTTTGACGCGTATCAGAGGAACACTTGTAAAACCGATGTGTTGTGATTTAGCTCGTTTCGGTCTAAAACAGGTTGTTTCGCTGTATTAAGCAAGAATACATGCTTTTCGCGCAGTTATAAGAGAAAACGTTTTGACGCGTGTCACAGGGACACTTGTAAAACCGATGTGTTCAGATTTACCTCGTTTCGGTCTAAAACAACTTGTTTCGTTGAACTAAGCACGAATACATGCTTTTCGCGCAGTTATAAGAGAAAAAAGTTTTGACGCGTATCAGAGGAACACTTGAAAACCGATGTGTTGCGATTTAGCTCGTTTCGGTCTAAAACAGCTTGTTTCGCTGTATTAAGCAAGAATACATGCTTTTCGCGCAGTTATAAGAGAAAAAGTTTTGACGCGTGTCACAGGGACACTTCTAAAGCCGATGTGTTGTGATTTAGCTCGTTTCGGTCTAAAACAGCTTGTTTCGTTGTATTAAGCAAGAATACATGCTTTTCGCGCAGTTATAAGAGAAAAAGTTTTGACGCGTATCAGAGGAACACTTGTAAAACCGATGTGTTCAGATTTACCCCGTTTCGGTCTAAAACAGCTTGTTTCGTTAGACTAAGCACGAATACATGCTTTTCGCGCAGTTACAAGAGAAAAAAGTTTTGACGCGTATCAGAGGAACACTTGTAAAACCGATGTGTTGTGATTTAGCTCGTTTCGGTCTAAAACAGCTTGTTTCGCTGTATTAAGCAAGAATACGTGCTTTTCGCGCAGTTATAAGAGAAAAAGTTTTGACGCGTGTCACAGGGACACGTGTAAAATCGACGTGTTCAGATTTAGCTCGTTTCGGTCTAAAACAGCTTGATTCGTTGTATTAAGCACGAATACATGCTTTTCGCGCAGTTATAACAGAAAAAGTTTTGAAGAGTATCACGTGGATACTTGTAAAACCGATGCGTTCAGATACAGCTCGTTTCGGTCTAAAACAGCTTGTTTCGTTTTATTAGGCACGAATACATGCTTTTCGCGCAGTTATAAGAGAAAAGTTTTGACGCGTATCAGAGGAACACTTGTAAAACCGATGTGTTGTGATTTAACTCGTTTCGGTCCAAAACAGCTTGTTTCGCTGTATTAAGCAAGAATACATGCTTCTCGCGCAGTTATAAAAGAAAAGGTTGTGACGCGTGTCACAGGGACACTAGTAAAACCGATGTGTTCAGATTTAGCTCGTTTCGGTCTAAAACAGCTTGTTTCGCTGTATTAAGCACGAATACATGCTTTTCGCGCAGTTATAAGAGAAAAAGTTTTGAAGAGTATCACGTGGATACTTGTAAAACCGATGCGTTCAGATACAGCTCGTTTCGGTCTAAAACAGCTTGTTTCGTTTTATTAAGCACGAATACATGCTTTTCGCGCAGTTATAAGAGAAAAGTTTTGACGCGTATCAGAGGAACACTTGTAAAACCGATGTGTTGTGATTTAACTCGTTTCGGTCTAAAACAGCTTGTTTCGCTGTATTAAGCAAGAATACATGCTTTTTGCGCAGTTACAAGAGAAAAGGGTGTGACGCGTGTCACAGGGACACTAGTAAAACCGATGTGTTCAGATTTAGCTCGTTTCGGTCTAAAACAGCTTGTTTCGCTGTATTAAGCACGAATACATGCTTTTCGCGCAGGTATAAGAGAAAAAGTTTTGACGCGTGTCACAGGGACACTTGTAAAACCGATGTGTTCAGATTTAGCTCGTTTCGGTCTAAAACAGCTTGTTTCGCTGTATTAAGCAAGAATACGTGCTTTTCGCGCAGTTACAAGAGAAAAAGTTTTGACGCATGTCACAGGGACACTTGTAAAACCGATGTGTTCAGATCTAGCTCGTTTTGGTGTAAAACAGCTTGTTTTGTTGTATTAAGCACGAACACATGCTTTTCGCGCAGTTATAAGAGAAAAAGTTTAGACGCGTATCAGAGGAACACTTGTAAAACCGATGTGTTGTGATTTAGCTCCTTTCGGTCTAAAACAGCTTGTTTCGTTGTATTAAGCAAGAATACATGCTTTTCGCGCAGTTATATAAGAAAAAGTTTTGACGCGTATCAGAGGAACACTTGTAAAACCGATGTGTTGTGATTTAGCTCGTTTCGGTCTAAAACAGCTTGTTTCGCTGTATTAAGCAAGAATACATGCTTTTCGCGCAGTTATAAAAGAAAAAAGTCTTGACGCGTATCAGAGGAACACTTGTAAAACCGATGTGTTGCGATTTAGCTCGTTTCGGTCTAAAACAGCTTGTTGCGCCGTATTAAGCAAGAATACATGCTTTTCGCGCAGGTATAAGAGAAAAAGTTTTGACGCGTGTCAGAGGGACACTTGTAAAACCGATGTGTTGTGATTTAGCTCGTTTCGGTCTAAAACAGGTTGTTTCGTTGTATTAAGCAAGAATACATGCTTTTCGCGCAGTTATAAGAGAAAAAGTTTTGACGCGTATCAGAGGAACACTTGTAAAACCGATGTGTTGTGATTTAGCTCGTTTCGGTCTAAAACAGCTTGTTTCGCTGTATTAAGCAAGAATACGTGCTTTTCGCGCAGTTATAAGAGAAAAAGTTTTGACGAATATCACGTGGACACTTGTAAAACCGATGTGTTGTGATTTAGCTCGTTTCGGTCTAATACAGCTTGTTTCGCTGTATTAAGCAAGAATACGTGCTTTTCGCGCAGTTATAAGAGAAAAAGTTTTGACGCGTGTCACAGGGACACTTGTAAAACCGATGTGTTCAGATCTAGCTCGTTTTGGTGTAAAACAGCTTGTTTCGTTGTATTAAGCACGAACACATGCTTTTCGCGCAGTTATAAGAGAAAACGTTTTGACGCGTATCAGAGGAACACTTGTAAAACCGATGTGTTGTGATTTAGCTCGTTTCGGTCTAAAACAGGTTGTTTCGTTGTATTAAGCAAGAATACATGCTTTTCGCGCAGTTATAAGAGAAAAAGTTTTGACGCGTATCAGAGGAACACTTGTAAAACCGATGTGTTGTGATTTAGCTCGTTTCGGTCTAAAACAGCTTGTTTCGCTGTATTAAGCAAGAATACGTGCTTTTCGCGCAGTTATAAGAGAAAAAGTTTCGACGCGTGTCACAGGGACACGTGTAAAACCGACGTGTTCAGATTTAGCTCGTTTCGGTCTAAAACAGCTTGATTCGTTGTATTAAGCACGAATACATGCTTTTCGCGCAGTTATAAGAGAAAAAGTTTTGACGAGTATCACGTGGATACTTGTAAAACCGATGCGTTCAGATACAGCTCGTTTCGGTCTAAAACAGCTTGTTTCGTTTTATTAAGCACGAATACATGCTTTTCGCGCAGTTATAAGAGAAAAAGTTTTGACGCGTATCAGAGGAACACTTGTAAAACCGATGTGTTGCGATTTAGCTTGTTTCGGTCTAAAACAGCTTGTTTCGTTAGACTAAGCACGAATACATGCTTTTCGCGCAGTTATAAGAGAAAAAAGTTTTGACGCGTATCAGAGGAACACTTGTAAAACCGATGTGTTGTGATTTAGCTCGTTTCGGTCTAAAACAGCTTGTTTCGCTGTATTAAGCAAGAATACGTGCTTTTCGCGCAGTTATAAGAGAAAAAGTTTTGACGCGTGTCACAGGGACACGTGTAAAACCGACGTGTTCAGATTTAGCTCGTTTCGGTCTAAAACAGCTTGATTCGTTGTATTAAGCACGAATACATGCTTTTCGCGCAGTTATAAGAGAAAAAGTTTTGAAGAGTATCACGTGGATACTTGTAAAACCGATGCGTTCAGATACAGCTCGTTTCGGTCTAAAACAGCTTGTTTCGTTTTATTAAGCACGAATACATGCTTTTCGCGCAGTTATAAGAGAAAAGTTTTGACGCGTATCAGAGGAACACTTGTAAAACCGATGTGTTGTGATTTAACTCGTTTCGGTCTAAAACAGCTTGTTTCGCTGTATTAAGCAAGAATACATGCTTTTTGCGCAGTTACAAGAGAAAAGGTTGTGACGCGTGTCACAGGGACACTAGTAAAACCGATGTGTTCAGATTTAGCTCGTTTCGGTCTAAAACAGCTTGTTTCGCTGTATTAAGCACGAATACATGCTTTTCGCGCAGGTATAAGAGAAAAAGTTTTGACGCGTGTCACAGGGACACTTGTAAAACCGATGTGTTCAGATTTAGCTCGTTTCGGTCTAAAACAGCTTGTTCCGCTGTATTAAGCAAGAATACGTGCTTTTCGCGCAGTTACAAGAGAAAAAGTTTTGACGCATGTCACAGGGACACTTGTAAAACCGATGTGTTCAGATCTAGCTCGTTTTGGTGTAAAACAGCTTGTTTTGTTGTATTAAGGACGAACACATGCTTTTCGCGCAGTTATAAGAGAAAAAGTTTAGACGCGTATCAGAGGAACACTTGTAAAACCGATGTGTTGTGATTTAACTCCTTTCGGTCTAAAACAGCTTGTTTCGTTGTATTAGGCAAGAATACATGCTTTTCGCGCAGTTATATAAGAAAAAGTTTTGACGCGTATCAGAGGAACACTTGTAAAACCGATGTGTTGTGATTTAGCTCGTTTCGGTCTAAAACAGCTTGTTTCGCTGTATTAAGCAAGAATACATGCTTTTCGCGCAGTTATAAGAGAAAAAAGTTTTGACGCGTATTAGAGGAACACTTGTAAAACCGATGTGTTGCGATTTAGCTCGTTTCGGTCTAAAACAGCTTGTTGCGCCGTATTAAGCAAGAATACATGCTTTTCGCGCAGGTATAAGAGAAAAAGTTTTGACGCGTGTCAGAGGGACACTTGTAAAACCGATGTGTTGTGATTTAGCTCGTTTCGGTCTAAAACAGGTTGTTTCGTTGTATTAAGCAAGAATACATGCTTTTCGCGCAGTTATAAGAGAAAAAGTTTTGACGCGTATCAGAGGAACACTTGTAAAACCGATGTGTTGTGATTTAACTCGTTTCGGTCTAAAACAGCTTGTTTCGCTGTATTAGGCAAGAATACATGCTTTTCGCGCAGTTATAAGAGAAAAGGTTGTGACGCGTGTCACAGGGACACTAGTAAAACCGATGTGTTCAGATTTAGCTCGTTTCGGTCTAAAACAGCTTGTTTCGTTGTATTAAGCAAGAATACGTGCTTTTCGCGCAGTTACAAGAGAAAAAGTTTTGACGCGTGTCACAGGGACACTTGTAAAACCGATGTGTTTAGATCTAGCTCGTTTTGGTGTAAAACAACTTGTTTTGTTGTATTAAGCACGAACACATGCTTTTCGCGCAGTTATAAGAGAAAAGGTTTAGACGCGTATCAGAGGAACACTTGTAAAACCGATGTGTTGTGATTTAGCTCGTTTCGGTCTAAAGCAGCTTGTTTCGTTGTATTAAGCAAGAATACATGCTTTTCGCGCAGTTATAAAAGAAAAAGTTTTTACGCGTATCAGAGGAACAGTTGTAAAACCGATGTGTTGTGATTTAGCTCGTTTCGGTCTAAAACAGCTTGTTTCGCTGTATTAAGCAAGAATACATGCTTTTCGCACAGTTATAAGAGAAAACGTTTTGACGCGTGTCACAGGGACACTTGTAAAACCGATGTGTTCAGATTTACCTCGTTTTGGTCTAAAACAGCTTGTTTCGTTGAACTAAGCACGAATACATGCTTTTCGCGCAGTTATAAGAGAAAAAAGTTTTGACGCGTATCAGAGGAACACTTGTAAAACCGATGTGTTGCGATTTAGCTCGTTTCGGTCTAAAACAGCTTGTTTTGCTGTATTAAGCAAGAATACATGCTTTTCGCGCAGTTATAAGAGAAAAAGTTTTGACGCGTGTCACAGGGACACTTCTAAAACCGATGTGTTCAGATTTACCCCGTTTCGGTCTAAAACAGCTTGTTTCGTTAGACTAAGCACGAATACATGCTTTTCGCGCAGTTATAAGAGAAAAAAGTTTTGACGCGTATCAGAGGAACACTTGTAAAACCGATGTGTTGTGATTTAGCTCGTTTCGGTCTAAAACAGCTTGTTTCGCTGTATTAAGCAAGAATACGTGCTTTTCGCGCAGTTATAAGAGAAAAAGTTTTGACGCGTGTCACAGGGACACGTGTAAAACCGACGTGTTCAGATTTAGCTCGTTTCGGTCTAAAACAGCTTGATTCGTTGTATTAAGCACGAATACATGCTTTTCGCGCAGTTATAAGAGAAAAAGTTTTGAAGAGTATCACGTGGATACTTGTAAAACCGATGCGTTCAGATACAGCTCGTTTCGGTCTAAAACAGCTTGTTTCGTTTTATTAAGCACGAATACATGCTTTTCGCGCAGTTATAAGAGAAAAGTTTTGACGCGTATCAGAGGAACACTTGTAAAACCGATGTGTTGTGATTTAACTCGTTTCGGTCTAAAACAGCTTGTTTCGCTGTATTAAGCAAGAATACATGCTTTTTGCGCAGTTACAAGAGAAAAGGTTGTGACGCGTGTCACAGGGACACTAGTAAAACCGATGTGTTCAGATTTAGCTCGTTTCGGTCTAAAACAGCTTGTTTCGCTGTATTAAGCACGAATACATGCTTTTCGCGCAGGTATAAGAGAAAAAGTTTTGACGCGTGTCACAGGGACACTTGTAAAACCGATGTGTTCAGATTTAGCTCGTTTCGGTCTAAAACAGCTTGTTTCGCTGTATTAAGCAAGAATACGTGCTTTTGGCGCAGTTACAAGAGAAAAAGTTTTGACGCATGTCACAGGGACACTTGTAAAACCGATGTGTTCAGATCTAGCTCGTTTTGGTGTAAAACAGCTTGTTTTGTTGTATTAAGCACGAACACATGCTTTTCGCGCAGTTATAAGAGAAAAAGTTTAGACGCGTATCAGAGGAACACTTGTAAAACCGATGTGTTGTGATTTAACTCCTTTCGGTCTAAAACAGCTTGTTTCGTTGTATTAAGCAAGAATACATGCTTTTCGCGCAGTTATATAAGAAAAAGTTTTGACGCGTATCAGAGGAACACTTGTAAAACCGATGTGTTGTGATTTAGCTCGTTTCGGTCTAAAACAGCTTGTTTCGCTGTATTAAGCAAGAATACATGCTTTTCGCGCAGTTATAAGAGAAAAAAGTTTTGACGCGTATCAGAGGAACACTTGTAAAACCGATGTGTTGCGATTTAGCTCGTTTCGGTCTAAAACAGCTTGTTGCGCCGTATTAAGCAAGAATACATGCTTTTCGCGCAGGTATAAGAGAAAAAGTTTTGACGCGTGTCAGAGGGACACTTGTAAAACCGATGTGTTGTGATTTAGCTCGTTTCGGTCTAAAACAGGTTGTTTCGTTGTATTAAGCAAGAATACATGCTTTTCGCGCAGTTATAAGAGAAAAAGTTTTGACGCGTATCAGAGGAACACTTGTAAAACCGATGTGTTGTGATTTAGCTCGTTTCGGTCTAAAACAGCTTGTTTCGCTGTATTAAGCAAGAATACGTGCTTTTCGCGCAGTTATAAGAGAAAAAGTTTTGACGCGTGTCACAGGGACACGTGTAAAACCGACGTGTTCAGATTTAGCTCGTTTCGGTCTAAAACAGCTTGATTCGTTGTATTAAGCACGAATACATGCTTTTCGCGCAGTTATAAGAGAAAAAGTTTTGACGAGTATCACGTGGATACTTGTAAAACCGATGCGTTCAGATACAGCTCGTTTCGGTCTAAAACAGCTTGTTTCGTATTATTAAGCACGAATACATGCTTTTCGCGCAGTTATAAGAGAAAAAGTTTTGACGCGTATCAGAGGAAAACTTGTAAAACCGATGTGTTGTGATTTAACTCGTTTCGGTCTAAAACAGCTCGTTCCGCTGTATTAAGCAAGAATACATGCTTTTCGCGCAGTCATAAGAGAAAAGGTTGTGACGCGTGTCACAGGGACACTAGTAAAACCGATGTGTTCAGATTTAGCTCGTTTCGGTCTAAAACAGCTTGTTTCGTTGTATTAAGCAAGAATACATGCTTTTCGCGCTGTTATAAAAGAAAAAGTTTTGACGCGTGTCACAGGGACACTAGTAAAACCGATGTGTTCAGATTTAGCTCGTTTCGGTCTAAAACAGCTTGTTTCGCTGTATTAAGCAAGAATACGTGCTTTTCGCGCAGTTACAAGAGAAAAAGTTTTGACGCGTGTCACAGGGACACTTGTAAAACCGATGTGTTCAGATCTAGCTCGTTTTGGTGTAAAACAGCTTGTTTCGTTGTATTAAGCACGAACACATGCTTTTCGCGCAGTTACAAGAGAAAAAGTTTTGACGCGTGTCACAGGGACACTTGTAAAACCGATGTGTTCAGATCTAGCTCGTTTTGGTGTAAAACAGCTTGTTTCGTTGTATTAAGCACGAACACATGCTTTTCGCGCAGTTATAAGAGAAAAAGTTTAGACGCGTATCAGAGGAACACTTGTAAAACCGATGTGTTGTGATTTAGCTCGTTTCGGTCTAAAGCAGCTTGTTTCGTTGTATTAAGCAAGAATACATGCTTTTCGCGCAGTTATAAGAGAAAAAAGTTTTGACGCGTATCAGAGGAACACTTGAAAACCGATGTGTTGCGATTTAGCTCGTTTCGGTCTAAAACAGCTTGTTTCGCTGTATTAAGCAAGAATACATGCTTTTCGCGCAGTTATAAGAGAAAAAGTTTTGACGCGTGTCACAGGGACACTTCTAAAGCCGATGTGTTGTGATTTAGCTCGTTTCGGTCTAAAACAGCTTGTTTCGTTGTATTAAGCAAGAATACATGCTTTTCGCGCAGTTATAAGAGAAAAAAGTTTTGACGCGTATCAGAGGAACACTTGTAAAACCGATGTGTTGTGATTTAGCTCGTTTCGGTCTAAAACAGCTTGTTTCGCTGTATTAAGCAAGAATACGTGCTTTTCGCGCAGTTATAAGAGAAAAAGTTTTGACGCGTGTCACAGGGACACGTGTAAAACCGACGTGTTCAGATTTAGCTCGTTTCGGTCTAAAACAACTTGATTCGTTGTATTAAGCACGAATACATGCTTTTCGCGCAGTTATAAGAGAAAAAGTTTTGAAGAGTATCACGTGGATACTTGTAAAACCGATGCGTTCAGATACAGCTCGTTTCGGTCTAAAACAGCTTGTTTCGTTTTATTAAGCACGAATACATGCTTTTCGCGCAGTTATAAGAGAAAAGTTTTGACGCGTATCAGAGGAACACTTGTAAAACCGATGTGTTGTGATTTAACTCGTTTCGGTCTAAGACAGCTTGTTTCGCTGTATTAAGCAAGAATACATGCTTTTTGCGCAGTTACAAGAGAAAAGGTTGTGACGCGTGTCACAGGGACACTAGTAAAACCGATGTGTTCAGATTTAGCTCGTTTCGGTCTAAAACAGCTTGTTTCGCTGTATTAAGCACGAATACATGCTTTTCGCGCAGGTATAAGAGAAAAAGTTTTGACGCGTGTCACAGGGACACTTGTAAAACCGATGTGTTCAGATTTAGCTCGTTTCGGTCTAAAACAGGTTGTTTCGTTGTATTAAGCAAGAATACATGCTTTTCGCGCAGTTATAAGAGAAAAAGTTTTGACGCGTATCAGAGGAACACTTGTAAAACCGATGTGTTGTGATTTAGCTCGTTTCGGTCTAAAACAGCTTGTTTCGCTGTATTAAGCAAGAATACGTGCTTTTCGCGCAGTTATAAGAGAAAAAGTTTTGACGCGTGTCACAGGGACACGTGTAAAACCGACGTGTTCAGATTTAGCTCGTTTCGGTCTAAAACAGCTTGATTCGTTGTATTAAGCACGAATACATGCTTTTCGCGCAGTTATAAGAGAAAAAGTTTTGACGAGTATCACGTGGATACTTGTAAAACCGATGCGTTCAGATACAGCTCGTTTCGGTCTAAAACAGCTTGTTTCGTTTTATTAAGCACGAATACATGCTTTTCGCGCAGTTATAAGAGAAAAAGTTTTGACGCGTATCAGAGGAACACTTGTAAAACCGATGTGTTGTGATTTAACTCGTTTCGGTCTAAAACAGCTCGTTTCGCTGTATTAAGCAAGAATACATGCTTTTCGCGCAGTCATAAGAAAAAAGGTTGTGACGCGTGTCACAGGGACACTAGTAAACCGATGTGTTCAGATTTAGCTCGTTTCGGTCTAAAACATCTTGTTTCGTTGTATTAAGCAAGAATACATGCTTTTCGCGCTGTTATAAAAGAAAAAGTTTTGACGCGTGTCACAGGGACACTTGTAAAACCGATGTGTTGTGATTTAGCTCGTTTCGGTCTAAAGCAGCTTGTTTCGTTGTATTAAGCAAGACTACATGCTTTTCGCGCAGTTATAAAAGAAAAAGTTTTGACGCGTATCAGAGGAACACTTGTAAAACCGATGTGTTGTGATTTAGCTCGTTTCGGTCTAAAACAGCTTGTTTCGCTGTATTAAGCAAGAATACATGCTTTTCGCGCAGTTATAAGAGAAAACGTTTTGACGCGTGTCACAGGGACACTTGTAAAACCGATGTGTTCAGATTTACCTCGTTTCGGTCTAAAACAACTTGTTTCGTTGAACTAAGCACGAATACATGCTTTTCGCGCAGTTATAAGAGAAAAAAGTTTTGACGCGTATCAGAGGAACACTTGAAAACCGATGTGTTGCGATTTAGCTCGTTTCGGTCTAAAACAGCTTGTTTCGCTGTATTAAGCAAGAATACATGCTTTTCGCGCAGTTATAAGAGAAAAAGTTTTGACGCGTGTCACAGGGACACTTCTAAAGCCGATGTGTTGTGATTTAGCTCGTTTCGGTCTAAAACAGCTTGTTTCGTTAGACTAAGCACGAATACATGCTTTTCGCGCAGTTACAAGAGAAAAAAGTTTTGACGCGTATCAGAGGAACACTTGTAAAACCGATGTGTTGTGATTTAGCTCGTTTCGGTCTAAAACAGCTTGTTTCGCTGTATTAAGCAAGAATACGTGCTTTTCGCGCAGTTATAAGAGAAAAAGTTTTGACGCGTGTCACAGGGACACGTGTAAAATCGACGTGTTCAGATTTAGCTCGTTTCGGTCTAAAACAGCTTGATTCGTTGTATTAAGCACGAATACATGCTTTTCGCGCAGTTATAACAGAAAAAGTTTTGAAGAGTATCACGTGGATACTTGTAAAACCGATGCGTTCAGATACAGCTCGTTTCGGTCTAAAACAGCTTGTTTCGTTTTATTAGGCACGAATACATGCTTTTCGCGCAGTTATAAGAGAAAAGTTTTGACGCGTATCAGAGGAACACTTGTAAAACCGATGTGTTGTGATTTAACTCGTTTCGGTCCAAAACAGCTTGTTTCGCTGTATTAAGCAAGAATACATGCTTCTCGCGCAGTTATAAAAGAAAAGGTTGTGACGCGTGTCACAGGGACACTAGTAAAACCGATGTGTTCAGATTTAGCTCGTTTCGGTCTAAAACAGCCTGTTTCGCTGTATTAAGCACGAATACATGCTTTTCGCGCAGTTATAAGAGAAAAAGTTTTGAAGAGTATCACGTGGATACTTGTAAAACCGATGCGTTCAGATACAGCTCGTTTCGGTCTAAAACAGCTTGTTTCGTTTTATTAAGCACGAATACATGCTTTTCGCGCAGTTATAAGAGAAAAGTTTTGACGCGTATCAGAGGAACACTTGTAAAACCGATGTGTTGTGATTTAACTCGTTTCGGTCTAAAACATCTTGTTTCGCTGTATTAAGCAAGAATACATGCTTTTTGCGCAGTTACAAGAGAAAAGGTTGTGACGCGTGTCACAGGGACACTAGTAAAACCGATGTGTTCAGATTTAGCTCGTTTCGGTCTAAAACAGCTTGTTTCGCTGTATTAAGCACGAATACATGCTTTTCGCGCAGGTATAAGAGAAAAAGTTTTGACGCGTGTCACAGGGACACTTGTAAAACCGATGTGTTCAGATTTAGCTCGTTTCGGTCTAAAACAGCTTGTTTCGCTGTATTAAGCAAGAATACGTGCTTTTCGCGCAGTTACAAGAGAAAAAGTTTTGACGCATGTCACAGGGACACTTGTAAAACCGATGTGTTCAGATCTAGCTCGTTTTGGTGTAAAACAGCTTGTTTTGTTGTATTAAGCACGAACACATGCTTTTCGCGCAGTTATAAGAGAAAAAGTTTAGACGCGTATCAGAGGAACACTTGTAAAACCGATGTGTTGTGATTTAGCTCGTTTCGGTCTAAAACAGCTTGTTTCGCTGTATTAAGCAAGAATACATGCTTTTCGCGCAGTTATAAAAGAAAAAAGTCTTGACGCGTATCAGAGGAACACTTGTAAAACCGATGTGTTGCGATTTAGCTCGTTTCGGTCTAAAACAGCTTGTTGCGCCGTATTAAGCAAGAATACATGCTTTTCGCGCAGGTAAAAGAGAAAAAGATTTGACGCGTGTCAGAGGGACACTTGTAAAACCGATGTGTTGTGATTTAGCTCGTTTCGGTCTAAAACAGGTTGTTTCGTTGTATTAAGCAAGAATACATGCTTTTCGCGCAGTTATAAGAGAAAAAGTTTTGACGCGTATCAGATTAACACTTGTAAAACCGATGTGTTGTGATTTAGCTCGTTTCGGTCTAAAACAGCTTGTTTCGCTGTATTAAGCAAGAATACGTGCTTTTCGCGCAGTTATAAGAGAAAAAGTTTTGACGAATATCACGTGGACACTTGTAAAACCGATGTGTTGTGATTTAGCTCGTTTCGGTCTAATACAGCTTGTTTCGCTGTATTAAGCAAGAATACGTGCTTTTCGCGCAGTTATAAGAGAAAAAGTTTTGACGCGTGTCACAGGGACACTTGTAAAACCGATGTGTTCAGATCTAGCTCGTTTTGGTGTAAAACAGCTTGTTTCGTTGAACTAAGCACGAATACATGCTTTTCGCGCAGTTATAAGAGAAAAAAGTTTTGACGCGTATCAGAGGAACACTTGAAAACCGATGTGTTGCGATTTAGCTCGTTTCGGTCTAAAACAGCTTGTTTCGCTGTATTAAGCAAGAATACATGCTTTTCGCGCAGTTATAAGAGAAAAAGTTTTGACGCGTGTCACAGGGACACTTCTAAAACCGATGTGTTGTGATTTAGCTCGTTTCGGTCTAAAACAGCTTGTTTCGTTGTATTAAGCAAGAATACATGCTTTTCGCGCAGTTATAAGAGAAAAAGTTTTGACGCGTATCAGAGGAACACTTGTAAAACCGATGTGTTGTGATTTAGCTCGTTTCGGTCTAAAACAGCTTGTTTCGTTGTATTAGGCAAGAATACATGCTTTTCGCGCAGTTATAAGAGAAAAAGTTTTGACGCGTGTCACAGGGACACTTGTAAAACCGATGTGTTCAGATTTACCCCGTTTCGGTCTAAAACAGCTTGTTTCGTTAGACTAAGCACGAATACATGCTTTTCGCGCAGTTACAAGAGAAAAAAGTTTTGACGCGTATCAGAGGAACACTTGTAAAACCGATGTGTTGTGATTTAGCTCGTTTCGGTCTAAAACAGCTTGTTTCGCTGTATTAAGCAAGAATACGTGCTTTTCGAGCAGTTATAAGAGAAAAAGTTTTGACGCGTGTCTCAGGGACACGTGTAAATTGACGTGTTCAGATTTAGCTCGTTTCGGTCTAAAACAGCTTGATTCGTTGTATTAAGCACGAATACATGCTTTTCGCGCAGTTATAACAGAAAAAGTTTTGAAGAGTATCACGTGGATACTTGTAAAACCGATGCGTTCAGATACAGCTCGTTTCGGTCTAAAACAGCTTGTTTCGTTTTATTAGGCACGAATACATGCTTTTCGCGCAGTTATAAGAGAAAAGTTTTGACGCGTATCAGAGGAACACTTGTAAAACCGATGTGTTGTGATTTAACTCGTTTCGGTCCAAAACAGCTTGTTTCGCTGTATTAAGCAAGAATACATGCTTTTCGCGCAGTTATAAGAGAAAAGGTTGTGACGCGTGTCACAGGGAAGGGACACTAGTAAAACCGATGTGTTCAGATTTAGCTCGTTTCGGTCTAAAACAGCTTGTTTCGCTGTATTAGGCACGAATACATGCTTTTCGCGCAGTTATAAGAGAAAAAGTTTTGAAGAGTATCACGTGGATACTTGTAAAACCGATGCGTTCAGATACAGCTCGTTTCGGTCTAAAACAGCTTGTTTCGTTTTATTAAGCACGAATACATGCTTTTCGCGCCGTTATAAGAGAAAAGTTTTGAGGCGTATCAGAGGAACACTTGTAAAACCGATGTGTTGTGATTTAGCTCGTTTCGGTCTAAAACAGCTTGTTTCGCTGTATTAAGCAAGAATACATGCTTTTCGCGCAGTTATAAGAGAACAAGTTTTGACGCGTGTCACAGGGACACTTGTAAAACCGATGTGTTCAGATTTACCTCGTTTCGGTCTAAAACAGCTTGTTTCGTTGAACTAAGCACGAATACATGCTTTTCGCGCAGTTATAAGAGAAAAAAGTTTTGACGCGTATCAGAGGAACACTTGTAAAACCGATGTGTTGCGATTTAACTCGTTTCGGTCTAAAACAGCTTGTTTCGCTGTATTAAGCAAGAATACATGCTTTTCGCCCAGTTATAAGAGAAAAAGTTTTGACGCGTGTCACAGAGACACTTCTAAAACCGATGTGTTGTGATTTAGCTCGTTTCGGTCTAAAACAGCTTGTTTCGTTGTATTAAGCAAGAATACATGCTTTTCGCGCAGTTATAAGAGAAAAAGTTTTGACGCGTATCAGAGGAACACTTGTAAAACCGATGTGTTGTGATTTAGCTTGTTTCGGTCTAAAACAGCTTGTTTCGTTGTATTAAGCAAGAATACATGCTTTTTGCGCAGTTATAAGAGAAAAAGTTTTGACGCGTGTCACGGGACACTTGTAAAACCGATGTGTTCAGATTTAGCTCGTTTCGGTCTAAAACAACTTGTTTCGTTGTATTAAGCACGAATACATGCTTTTCGCGCAGTTATAAGAGAAAAAAGTTTTGACGCGTATCAGAGTAACACTTGTAAAACCGATGTGTTGTGATTTAGCTCGTTTTGGTCTAAAACAGCTTGTTTCGCTGTATTAAGCAAGAATACGTGCTTTTCGCGCAGTTATAAGAGAAAAAGTTTTGACGCGTGTCACAGGGACACTTGTAAAACCGATGTGTTCAGATCTAGCTCCTTTTGGTGTAAAACAGCTTGTTTCGTTGTATTAAGCAAGAATGCATGCTTTTCGCGCAGTTATAAGAGAAAAAGATTAGACGCGTATCAGAGGAACACTTGTAAAACCGATGTGTTGTGATTTAGCTCGTTTCGGTCTAAAACAGCTTCTTTCGTTGTATTAAGCAAGAATACATGCTTTTCGCGCAGTTATAAGAGAAAAAGTTTTGACGCGTATCAGAGGAACACTTGTAAAACCGATGTGTTGTGATTTAGCTTGTTTCGGTCTAAAACAGCTTGTTTCGTTGTATTAAGCAAGAATACATGCTTTTTGCGCAGTTATAAGAGAAAAAGTTTTGACGCGTGTCACGGGACACTTGTAAAACCGATGTGTTCAGATTTAGCTCGTTTCGGTCTAAAACAACTTGTTTCGTTGTATTAAGCAAGAATACATGCTTTTCGCGCAGTTATAAGAGAAAAAAGTTTTGACGTGTATCAGAGGAACACTTGTAAAACCGATGTGTTGTGATTTAGCTCGTTTCGGTCTAAAACAGCTTGTTTCGCTGTATTAAGCAAGAATACATGCTTTTCGCGCAGTTATAAGAGAAAAGGTTGTGACGCGTGTCACAGGGACACTAGTAAAACCGATGTGTTCAGATTTATCTCGTTTCGGTCTAAAACAGCTTGTTTCGCTGTATTAAGCACGAATACATGTTTTTCGCGCAGTTATAAGAGAAAAAGTTTTGAAGAGTATCACGTGGATACTTGTAAAACCGATGCGTTCAGATACAGCTCGTTTCGGTCTAAAACAGCTTGTTTCGTTTTATTAAGCACGAATACATGCTTTTCGCGCCGTTATAAGAGAAAAGTTTTGAGGCGTATCAGAGGAACACTTGTAAAACCGATGTGTTGTGATTTAGCTCGTTTCGGTCTAAAACAGCTTGTTTCGCTGTATTAAGCAAGAATACATGCTTTTCGCGCAGTTATAAGAGAAAAAGTTTTGACGCGTGTCACAGGGACACTTGTAAAACCGATGTGTTCAGATTTACCTCGTTTCGGTCTAAAACAGCTTGTTTCGTTGAACTAAGCACGAATACATGCTTTTCGCGCAGTTATAAGAGAAAAACGTTTTGACGCGTATCAGAGGAACACTTGTAAAACCGATGTGTTGCGATTTAGCTCGTTTCGGTCTAAAACAGCTTGTTTCGCTGTATTAAGCAAGAATACATGCTTTTCGCGCAGTTATAAGAGAAAAAGTTTTGACGCGTGTCACAGGGACGCTTCTAAAACCGATGTGTTGTGATTTAGCTCGTTTCGGTCTAAAACAGCTTGTTTCGTTGTATTAAGCAAGAATACATGCTTTTCGCGCAGTTATAAGAGAAAAGTTTTGACGCGTATCAGAGGAACACTTGTAGAACCGATGTGTTGTGATTTAGCTCGTTTCGGTCTAAAACAGCTTGTTTCGCTGTATTAAGCAAGAATACATGCTTTTTGCGCAGTTACAAGAGAAAAGGTTGTGACGCGTGTCACAGGGACACTAGTAAAACCGATGTGTTCAGATTTACCTCGTTTCGGTCTAAAACAGCTTGTTTCGTTGAACTAAGCACGAATACATGCTTTTCGCGCAGTTATAGGAGAAAAAAGTTTTGACGCGTATCAGAGGAACACTTGTAAAACCGATGTGTTGCGATTTAACTCGTTTCGGTCTAAAACAGCTTGTTTCGCTGTATTAAGCAAGAATACATGCTTTTCGCCCAGTTATAAGAGAAAAAGTTTTAACGCGTGTCACAGAGACACTTCTAAAACCGATGTGTTGTGATTTAGCTCGTTTCGGTCTAAAACAGCTTGTTTCGTTGTATTAAGCAAGAATACATGCTTTTCGCGCAGTTATAAGAGAAAAAGTTTTGACGCGTATCAGAGGAACACTTGTAAAACCGATGTGTTGTGATTTAGCTTGTTTCGGTCTAAAACAGCTTGTTTCGTTGTATTAAGCAAGAATACATGCTTTTTGCGCAGTTATAAGAGAAAAAGTTTTGACGCGTATCAGAGGAACACTTGTAAAACCGATGTGTTGTGATTTAGCTCGTTTCGGTCTAAAACAGCTTGTTTCGCTGTATTAAGCAAGAATACATGCTTTTCGCGCAGATATAAGAGAAAACGTTTTGACGCGTGTCACAGGGACACTTGTAAAACCGATGTGTTCAGATTTACCTCGTTTCGGTCTAAAACAGCTTGTTTCGTTGAACTAAGCACGAATACATGCTTTTCGCGCAGTTATAAGAGAAAAAAGTTTTGCGTATCAGAGGAACACTTGAAAACCGATGTGTTGCGATTTAGCTCGTTTCGGTCTAAAACAGCTTGTTTCGTTGTATTAAGCAAGAATACGTGCTTTTCGCGCAGTTACAAGCGAAAAAGTTTTGACGCGTGTCACAGGGACACTTGTAAAACCGATGTGTTTAGATCTAGCTCGTTTTGGTGTAAAACAGCTTGTTTCGTTGTATTAAGCACGAACACATGCTTTTCGCGCAGTTATAAGAGAAAAAGTTTAGACGCGTATCAGAGGAACACTTGTAAAACCGATGTGTTGTGATTTAGCTCGTTTCGGTCTAAAGCAGCTTGTTTCGTTGTATTAAGCAAGAATACATGCTTTTCGCGCAGTTATAAAAGAAAAAGTTTTGACGTGTATCAGAGGAACACTTGTAAAACCGATGATTTGTGATTTAGCTCGTTTCGGTCTAAAACAGCTTGTTTCGCTGTATTAAGCAAGAATACATGCTTTTCGCGCAGTTATAAGAGAAAAAGTTTTGAAGAGTATCACGTGGATACTTGTAAAACCGATGCTTTCAGATACAGCTCGTTTCGGTCTAAAACAGCTTGTTTCGTTTTATTAAGCACGAATACATGCTTTTCGCGCAGTTATAAGAGAAAAGTTTTGACGCGTATCAGAGGAACACTTGTAAAACCGATGTGTTGTGATTTAACTCGTTTCGGTCTAAAACAGCTTGTTTCGCTGTATTAAGCAAGAATACATGCTTTTTGCGCAGTTACAAGAGAAAAGGTTGTGACGCGTGTCACAGGGACACTAGTAAAACCGATGTGTTCAGATTTAGCTCGTTTCGGTCTAAAACAGCTTGTTTCGCTGTATTAAGCAAGAATACATGCTTTTCGCACAGTTATAAGAGAAAAAGTTTTGACGCGTGTCACAGGGACACTAGTAAAACCGATGTGTTCAGATTTACCTCGTTTCGGTCTAAAACAGCTTGTTTCGTTGAACTAAGCACGAATACATGCTTTTCGCGCAGTTATAGGAGAAAAAAGTTTTGACGCGTATCAGAGGAACACTTGTAAAACCGATGTGTTGCGATTTAACTCGTTTCGGTCTAGAACAGCTTGTTTCGCTGTATTAAGCAAGAATACATGCTTTTCGCCCAGTTATAAGAGAAAAAGTTTTGACGCGTGTCACAGAGACACTTCTAAAACCGATGTGTTGTGATTTAGCTCGTTTCGGTCTAAAACAGCTTGTTTCGTTGTATTAAGCAAGAATACATGCTTTTCGCGCAGTTATAAGAGAAAAGTTTTGACGCGTATCAGAGGAACACTTGTAGAACCGATGTGTTGTGATTTAGCTCGTTTCGGTCTAAAACAGCTTGTTTCGCTGTATTAAGCAAGAATACATGCTTTTTGCGCAGTTACAAGAGAAAAGGTTGTGACGCGTGTCACAGGGACACTAGTAAAACCGATGTGTTCAGATTTAGCTCGTTTCGGTCTAAAACAGCTTGTTTCGCTGTATTAAGCAAGAATACATGCTTTTCGCGCAGGTATAAGAGAAAAAGTTTTGACGCGTGTCACAGGGACACTTGTAAAACCGATGTGTTCAGATTTAGCTCGTTTCGGTCTAAAACAACTTGTTTCGTTGTATTAAGCACGAATACATGCTTTTCGCGCAGTTATAAGAGAAAAACGTTTTGACGCGTATCAGAGGAACACTTGTAAAACCGATGTGTTGTGATTTAACTCGTTTCGGTCTAAAACAGCTTGTTTCGCTGTATTAGGCAAGAATACATGCTTTTCGCGCAGTTATAAGAGAAAAGGTTGTGACGCGTGTCACAGGGACACTAGTAAAACCGATGTGTTCAGATTTAGCTCGTTTCGGTCTAAAACAGCTTGTTTCGTTGTATTAAGCAAGAATACATGCTTTTCGCACTGTTATAAAAGAAAAAGTTTTGACGCGTGTCACAGGGACACTAGTAAAACCGATGTGTTCAGATTTAGCTCGTTTCGGTCTAAAACAGCTTGTTTCGCTGTATTAAGCAAGAATACGTGCTTTTCGCGCAGTTACAAGAGAAAAAGTTTTGACGCGTGTCACAGGGACACTTGTAAAACCGATGTGTTCAGATCTAGCTCGTTTTGGTGTAAAACAGCTTGTTTCGTTGTATTAAGTACGAACACATGCTTTTCGCGCAGTTATAAGAGAAAAAGTTTAGACGCGTATCAGAGGAACACTTGTAAAACCGATGTGTTGTGATTTAGCTCGTTTCGGTCTAAAGCAGCTTGTTTCGTTGTATTAAGCAAGAATACATGCTTTTCGCGCAGTTATAAAAGAAAAAGTTTTGACGCGCATCAGAGGAACACTTGTAAAACCGATGTGTTGTGATTTAGCTCGTTTCGGTCTAAAACAGCTTGTTTCGCTGTATTAAGCAAGAATACATGCTTTTCGCGCAGTTATAAGAGAAAACGTTTTGACGCGTGTCACAGGGACACTTGTAAAACCGATGTGTTCAGATTTACCTCGTTTCGGTCTAAAACAACTTGTTTCGTTGAACTAAGCACGAATACATGCTTTTCGCGCAGTTATAAGAGAAAAAAGTTTTGCGTATCAGAGGAACACTTGAAAACCGATGTGTTGCGATTTAGCTCGTTTCGGTCTAAAACAGCTTGTTTCGCTGTATTAAGCAAGAATACATGCTTTTCGCGCAGTTATAAGAGAAAAAGTTTTGACGCGTGTCACAGGGACACTTCTAAAACCGATGTGTTGTGATTTAGCTCGTTTCGGTCTAAAACAGCTTGTTTCGTTGTATTAAGCAAGAAAACATGCTTTTCGCGCAGTTATAAGAGAAAAAGTTTTGACGCGTATCAGAGGAACACTTGTAGAACCGATGTGTTGTGATTTAGCTCGTTTCGGTCTAAAACAGCTTGTTTCGCTGTATTAAGCAAGAATACATGCTTTTTGCGCAGTTACAAGAGAAAAGGTTGTGACGCGTGTCACAGGGACACTAGTAAAACCGATGTGTTCAGATTTACCTCGTTTCGGTCTAAAGCAGCTTGTTTCGTTGTATTAAGCAAGAATACATGCTTTTCGCGCAGTTATAAAAGAAAAAGTTTTGACGTGTATCAGAGGAACACTTGTAAAACCGATGTGTTGTGATTTAGCTCGTTTCGGTCTAAAACAGCTTGTTTCGCTGTATTAATCAAGAATACATGCTTTTCGCGCAGTTATAAGAGAAAAAGTTTTGAAGAGTATCACGTGGATACTTGTAAAACCGATGCTTTCAGATACAGCTCGTTTCGGTCTAAAACAGCTTGTTTCGTTTTATTAAGCACGAATACATGCTTTTCGCGCAGTTATAAGAGAAAAGTTTTGACGCGTATCAGAGGAACACTTGTAAAACCGATGTGTTGTGATTTAACTCGTTTCGGTCTAAAACAGCTTGTTTCGCTGTATTAGGCAAGAATACATGCTTTTCGCGCAGTTATAAGAGAAAAGGTTGTGACGCGTGTCACAGGGACACTAGTAAAACCGATGTGTTCAGATTTAGCTCGTTTCGGTCTAAAACAGCTTGTTTCGTTGTATTAAGCAAGAATACATGCTTTTCGCACTGTTATAAAAGAAAAAGTTTTGACGCGTGTCACAGGGACACTAGTAAAACCGATGTGTTCAGATTTAGCTCGTTTCGGTCTAAAACAGCTTGTTTCGCTGTATTAAGCAAGAATACGTGCTTTTCGCGCAGTTACAAGAGAAAAAGTTTTGACGCGTGTCACAGGGACACTTGTAAAACCGATGTGTTCAGATCTAGCTCGTTTTGGTGTAAAACAGCTTGTTTCGTTGTATTAAGTACGAACACATGCTTTTCGCGCAGTTATAAGAGAAAAAGTTTAGACGCGTATCAGAGGAACACTTGTAAAACCGATGTGTTGTGATTTAGCTCGTTTCGGTCTAAAGCAGCTTGTTTCGTTGTATTAAGCAAGAATACATGCTTTTCGCGCAGTTATAAAAGAAAAAGTTTTGACGCGCATCAGAGGAACACTTGTAAAACCGATGTGTTGTGATTTAGCTCGTTTCGGTCTAAAACAGCTTGTTTCGCTGTATTAAGCAAGAATACATGCTTTTCGCGCTGTTATAAGAGAAAACGTTTTGACGCGTGTCACAGGGACACTTGTAAAACCGATGTGTTCAGATTTACCTCGTTTCGGTCTAAAACAACTTGTTTCGTTGAACTAAGCACGAATACATGCTTTTCGCGCAGTTATAAGAGAAAAAAGTTTTGCGTATCAGAGGAACACTTGAAAACCGATGTGTTGCGATTTAGCTCGTTTCGGTCTAAAACAGCTTGTTTCGCTGTATTAAGCAAGAATACATGCTTTTCGCGCAGTTATAAGAGAAAAAGTTTTGACGCGTGTCACAGGGACACTTCTAAAACCGATGTGTTGTGATTTAGCTCGTTTCGGTCTAAAACAGCTTGTTTCGTTGTATTAAGCAAGAAAACATGCTTTTCGCGCAGTTATAAGAGAAAAAGTTTTGACGCGTATCAGAGGAACACTTGTAGAACCGATGTGTTGTGATTTAGCTCGTTTCGGTCTAAAACAGCTTGTTTCGCTGTATTAAGCAAGAATACATGCTTTTTGCGCAGTTACAAGAGAAAAGGTTGTGACGCGTGTCACAGGGACACTAGTAAAACCGATGTGTTCAGATTTACCTCGTTTCGGTCTAAAGCAGCTTGTTTCGTTGTATTAAGCAAGAATACATGCTTTTCGCGCAGTTATAAAAGAAAAAGTTTTGACGTGTATCAGAGGAACACTTGTAAAACCGATGTGTTGTGATTTAGCTCGTTTCGGTCTAAAACAGCTTGTTTCGCTGTATTAATCAAGAATACATGCTTTTCGCGCAGTTATAAGAGAAAAAGTTTTGAAGAGTATCACGTGGATACTTGTAAAACCGATGCTTTCAGATACAGCTCGTTTCGGTCTAAAACAGCTTGTTTCGTTTTATTAAGCACGAATACATGCTTTTCGCGCAGTTATAAGAGAAAAGTTTTGACGCGTATCAGAGGAACACTTGTAAAACCGATGTGTTGTGATTTAACTCGTTTCGGTCTAAAACAGCTTGTTTCGCTGTATTAGGCAAGAATACATGCTTTTCGCGCAGTTATAAGAGAAAAGGTTGTGACGCGTGTCACAGGGACACTAGTAAAACCGATGTGTTCAGATTTAGCTCGTTTCGGTCTAAAACAGCTTGTTTCGTTGTATTAAGCAAGAATACATGCTTTTCGCACTGTTATAAAAGAAAAAGTTTTGACGCGTGTCACAGGGACACTAGTAAAACCGATGTGTTCAGATTTAGCTCGTTTCGGTCTAAAACAGCTTGTTTCGCTGTATTAAGCAAGAATACGTGCTTTTCGCGCAGTTACAAGAGAAAAAGTTTTGACGCGTGTCACAGGAACACTTGTAAAACCGATGTGTTCAGATCTAGCTCGTTTTGGTGTAAAACAGCTTGTTTCGTTGTATTAAGCACGAACACATGCTTTTCGCGCAGTTATAAGAGAAAAAGTTTAGACGCGTATCAGAGGAACACTTGTAAAACCGATGTGTTGTGATTTAGCTCGTTTCGGTCTAAAGCAGCTTGTTTCGTTGTATTAAGCAAGAATACATGCTTTTCGCGCAGTTATAAAAGAAAAAGTTTTGACGCGCATCAGAGGAACACTTGTAAAACCGATGTGTTGTGATTTAGCTCGTTTCGGTCTAAAACAGCTTGTTTCGCTGTATTAAGCAAGAATACATGCTTTTCGCGCAGTTATAAGAGAAAACGTTTTGACGCGTGTCACAGGGACACTTGTAAAACCGATGTGTTCAGATTTACCTCGTTTCGGTCTAAAACAGCTTGTTTCGTTGAACTAAGCACAAATACATGCTTTTCGCGCAGTTATAAGAGAAAAAAGTTTTGCGTATCAGAGGAACACTTGAAAACCGATGTGTTGCGATTTAGCTCGTTTCGGTCTAAAACAGCTTGTTTCGTTGTATTAAGCAAGAATACGTGCTTTTCGCGCAGTTACAAGCGAAAAAGTTTTGACGCGTGTCACAGGGACACTTGTAAAACCGATGTGTTTAGATCTAGCTCGTTTTGGTGTAAAACAGCTTGTTTCGTTGTATTAAGCACGAACACATGCTTTTCGCGCAGTTATAAGAGAAAAAGTTTAGACGCGTATCAGAGGAACACTTGTAAAACCGATGTGTTGTGATTTAGCTCGTTTCGGTCTAAAGCAGCTTGTTTCGTTGTATTAAGCAAGAATACATGCTTTTCGCGCAGTTATAAAAGAAAAAGTTTTCACGTGTATCAGAGGAACACTTGTAAAACCGATGTGTTGTGATTTAGCTCGTTTCGGTCTAAAACAGCTTGTTTCGCTGTATTAAGCAAGAATACATGCTTTTCGCGCAGTTACAAGAGAAAAGGTTGTGACGCGTGTCACAGGGACACTAGTAAAACCGATGTGTTCAGATTTAGCTCGTTTCGGTCTAAAACAGCTTGTTTCGCTGTATTAAGCAAGAATACATGCTTTTCGCACAGTTATAAGAGAAAAAGTTTTGACGCGTGTCACAGGGACACTTGTAAAACCGATGTGTTCAGATTTAGCTCGTTTCGGTCTAAAACAGCTTGTTTCGCTGTATTAAGCACGAATACATGCTTTTCGCGCAGGTATAAGAGAAAAAGTTTTGACGCGTGTCACAGGGACACTTGTAAAACCGATGTGTTCAGATTTAGCTCGTTTCGGTCTAAAACAACTTGTTTCGTTGTATTAAGCACGAATACATGCTTTTCGCGCAGTTATAAGAGAAAAAAGTTTTGACGCGTATCAGAGGAACACTTGTAAAACCGATGTGTTGTGATTTAACTCGTTTCGATCTAAAACAGCTTGTTTCGCTGTATTAGGCAAGAATACATGCTTTTCGCGCAGTTATAAGCGAAAAGGTTGTGACGCGTGTCACAGGGACACTAGTAAAACCGATGTGTTCAGATTTAGCTCGTTTCGGTCTAAAACAGCTTGTGTCGTTGTATTAAGCAAGAATACATGCTTTTCACACTGTTATAAAAGAAAAAGTTTTGACGCGTGTCACAGGGACACTAGTAAAACCGATGTGTTCAGATTTAGCTCGTTTCGGTCTAAAACAGCTTGTTTCGCTGTATTAAGCAAGAATACGTGCTTTTCGCGCAGTTACAAGAGAAAAAGTTTTGACGCGTGTCACAGGGACACTTGTAAAACCGATGTGTTCAGATCTAGCTCGTTTTGGTGTAAAACAGCTTGTTTCGTTGTATTAAGCACGAACACATGCTTTTCGCGCAGTTATAAGAGAAAAAGTTTAGACGCGTATCAGAGGAACACTTGTAAAACCGATGTGTTGTGATTTAGCTCGTTTCGGTCTAAAGCAGCTTGTTTCGTTGTATTAAGCAAGAATACATGCTTTTCGCGCAGTTATAAAAGAAAAAGTTTTGACGCGCATCAGAGGAACACTTGTAAAACCGATGTGTTGTGATTTAGCTCGTTTCGGTCTAAAACAGCTTGTTTCGCTGTATTAAGCAAGAATACATGCTTTTCGCGCAGTTATAAGAGAAAACGTTTTGACGCGTGTCACAGGGACACTTGTAAAACCGATGTGTTCAGATTTACCTCGTTTCGGTCTAAAACAGCTTGTTTCGTTGAACTAAGCACGAATACATGCTTTTCGCGCAGTTATAAGAGAAAAAAGTTTTGCGTATCAGAGGAACACTTGAAAACCGATGTGTTGCGATTTAGCTCGTTTCGGTCTAAAACAGCTTGTTTCGCTGTATTAAGCAAGAATACATGCTTTTCGCGCAGTTATAAGAGAAAAAGTTTTGACGCGTGTCACAGGGACACTTCTAAAACCGATGTGTTGTGATTTAGCTCGTTTCGGTCTAAAACAGCTTGTTTCGCTGTATTAAGCAAGAAAACATGCTTTTCGCGCAGTTATAAGAGAAAAAGTTTTGACGCGTGTAACAGGGACACTTGTAAAACCGATGTGTTCAGATTTACCCCGTTTCGGTCTAAAACAGCTTGTTTCGTTAGACTAAGCACGAATACATGCTTTTCGCGCAGTTATAAGAGAAAAAAGTTTTGACGCGTATCAGAGGAACACTTGTAAAACCGATGTGTTGTGATTTAGCTCGTTTCGGTCTAAAACAGCTTGTTTCGCTGTATTAAGCAAGAATACATGCTTTTCGCGCAGTTATAAGAGAAAAATTTTTGACGCGTGTCACAGGGACACTAGTAAAACCGATGTGTTCAGATTTAGCTCGTTTCGGTCTAAAACAGCTTGTTTCGTTGTATTAAGCAAGAATACATGCTTTTCGCGCTGTTATAAAAGAAAAAGTTTTGACGCGTGTCACAGGGACACTAGTAAAACCGATGTGTTCAGATTTAGCTCGTTTCGGTCTAAAACAGCTTGTTTCGCTGTATTAAGCAAGAATACGTGCTTTTCGCGCAGTTACAAGAGAAAAAGTTTTGACGCGTGTCACAGGGACACTTGTAAAACCGATGTGTTCAGATCTAGCTCGTTTTGGTGTAAAACAGCTTGTTTCGTTGTATTAAGCACGAACACATGCTTTTCGCGCAGTTATAAGAGAAAAAGTTTAGACGCGTATCAGAGGAACACTTGTAAAACTGATGTGTTGTGATTTAGCTCGTTTCGGTCTAAAGCAGCTTGTTTCGTCGTATTAAGCACGAATACATGCTTTTCGCGCAGTTATAAGAGAAAAAGTTTAGACGCGTATCAGAGGAACACTTGTAAAACCGATGTGTTGCGATTTAGCTCGTTTCGGTCTAAAACAGCTTGTTTCGCTGTATTAAGCAAGAATACATGCTTTTCGCGCAGTTATAAGAGAAAACGTTTTGACGCGTGTCACAGGGACACTTGTAAAACCGATGTGTTCAGATTTACCTCGTTTCGGTCTAAAACAGCTTGTTTCGTTGAACTAAGCACAAATACATGCTTTTCGCGCAGTTATAAGAGAAAAAAGTTTTGCGTATCAGAGGAACACTTGAAAACCGATGTGTTGCGATTTAGCTCGTTTCGGTCTAGAACAGCTTGTTTCGTTGTATTAAGCAAGAATACGTGCTTTTCGCGCAGTTACAAGCGAAAAAGTTTTGACGCGTGTCACAGGGACACTTGTAAAACCGATGTGTTTAGATCTAGCTCGTTTTGGTGTAAAACAGCTTGTTTCGTTGTATTAAGCACGAACACATGCTTTTCGCGCAGTTATAAGAGAAAAAGTTTAGACGCGTATCAGAGGAACACTTGTAAAACCGATGTGTTGTGATTTAGCTCGTTTCGGTCTAAAGCAGCTTGTTTCGTTGTATTAAGCAAGAATACATGCTTTTCGCGCAGTTATAAAAGAAAAAGTTTTCACGTGTATCAGAGGAACACTTGTAAAACCGATGTGTTGTGATTTAGCTCGTTTCGGTCTAAAACAGCTTGTTTCGCTGTATTAAGCAAGAATACATGCTTTTCGCGCAGTTACAAGAGAAAAGGTTGTGACGCGTGTCACAGGGACACTAGTAAAACCGATGTGTTCAGATTTAGCTCGTTTCGGTCTAAAACAGCTTGTTTCGCTGTATTAAGCAAGAATACATGCTTTTCGCACAGTTATAAGAGAAAAAGTTTTGACGCGTGTCACAGGGACACTTGTAAAACCGATGTGTTCAGATTTAGCTCGTTTCGGTCTAAAACAGCTTGTTTCGCTGTATTAAGCACGAATACATGCTTTTCGCGCAGGTATAAGAGAAAAAGTTTTGACGCGTGTCACAGGGACACTTGTAAAACCGATGTGTTCAGATTTAGCTCGTTTCGGTCTAAAACAACTTGTTTCGTTGTATTAAGCACGAATACATGCTTTTCGCGCAGTTATAAGAGAAAAAAGTTTTGACGCGTATCAGAGGAACACTTGTAAAACCGATGTGTTGTGATTTAACTCGTTTCGATCTAAAACAGCTTGTTTCGCTGTATTAGGCAAGAATACATGCTTTTCGCGCAGTTATAAGAGAAAAGGTTGTGACGCGTGTCACAGGGACACTAGTAAAACCGATGTGTTCAGATTTAGCTCGTTTCGGTCTAAAACAGCTTGTGTCGTTGTATTAAGCAAGAATACATGCTTTTCACACTGTTATAAAAGAAAAAGTTTTGACGCGTGTCACAGGGACACTAGTAAAACCGATGTGTTCAGATTTAGCTCGTTTCGGTCTAAAACAGCTTGTTTCGCTGTATTAAGCAAGAATACGTGCTTTTCGCGCAGTTACAAGAGAAAAAGTTTTGACGCGTGTCACAGGGACACTTGTAAAACCGATGTGTTCAGATCTAGCTCGTTTTGGTGTAAAACAGCTTGTTTCGTTGTATTAAGCACGAACACATGCTTTTCGCGCAGTTATAAGAGAAAAAGTTTAGACGCGTATCAGAGGAACACTTGTAAAACCGATGTGTTGTGATTTAGCTCGTTTCGGTCTAAAGCAGCTTGTTTCGTTGTATTAAGCAAGAATACATGCTTTTCGCGCAGTTATAAAAGAAAAAGTTTTGACGCGCATCAGAGGAACACTTGTAAAACCGATGTGTTGTGATTTAGCTCGTTTCGGTCTAAAACAGCTTGTTTCGCTGTATTAAGCAAGAATACATGCTTTTCGCGCAGTTATAAGAGAAAACGTTTTGACGCGTGTCACAGGGACACTTGTAAAACCGATGTGTTCAGATTTACCTCGTTTCGGTCTAAAACAGCTTGTTTCGTTGAACTAAGCACGAATACATGCTTTTCGCGCAGTTATAAGAGAAAAAAGTTTTGCGTATCAGAGGAACACTTGAAAACCGATGTGTTGCGATTTAGCTCGTTTCGGTCTAAAACAGCTTGTTTCGCTGTATTAAGCAAGAATACATGCTTTTCGCGCAGTTATAAGAGAAAAAGTTTTGACGCGTGTCACAGGGACACTTCTAAAACCGATGTGTTGTGATTTAGCTCGTTTCGGTCTAAAGCAGCTTGTTTCGTTGTATTAAGCAAGAAAACATGCTTTTCGCGCAGTTATAAGAGAAAAAGTTTTGACGCGTGTAACAGGGACACTTGTAAAACCGATGTGTTCAGATTTACCCCGTTTCGGTCTAAAACAGCTTGTTTCGTTAGACTAAGCACGAATACATGCTTTTCGCGCAGTTATAAGAGAAAAAAGTTTTGACGCGTATCAGAGGAACACTTGTAAAACCGATGTGTTGTGATTTAGCTCGTTTCGGTCTAAAACAGCTTGTTTCGCTGTATTAAGCAAGAATACATGCTTTTCGCGCAGTTATAAGAGAAAAATTTTTGACGCGTGTCACAGGGACACTAGTAAAACCGATGTGTTCAGATTTAGCTCGTTTCGGTCTAAAACAGCTTGTTTCGTTGTATTAAGCACGAATACATGCTTTTCGCGCAGTTACAAGAGAAAAAAGTTTTGACGCGTATCAGAGGAACACTTGTAAAACCGATGTGTTGTGATTTAGCTCGTTTCGGTCTAAAACAGCTTGTTTCGCTGTATTAAGCAAGAATACGTGCTTTTCGCGCAGTTATAAGAGAAAAAGTTTTGACGCGTGTCACAGGGACACGTGTAAAACCGACGTGTTCAGATTTAGCTCGTTTCGGTCTAAAACAGCTTGATTCGTTGTATTAAGCACGAATACATGCTTTTCGCGCAGTTATAACAGAAAAAGTTTTGAAGAGTATCACGTGGATACTTGTAAAACCGATGCGTTCAGATACAGCTCGTTTCGGTCTAAAACAGCTTGTTTCGTTTTATTAGGCACGAATACATGCTTTTCGCGCAGTTATAAGAGAAAAGTTTTGACGCGTATCAGAGGAACACTTGTAAAACCGATGTGTTGTGATTTAACTCGTTTCGGTCCAAAACAGCTTGTTTCGCTGTATTAAGCAAGAATACATGCTTTTCGCGCAGTTATAAGAGAAAAGGTTGTGACGCGTGTCACAGGGACACTAGTAAAACCGATGTGTTCAGATTTAGCTCGTTTCGGTCTAAAACAGCTTGTTTCGCTGTATTAAGCACGAATACATGCTTTTCGCGCAGTTATAAGAGAAAAAGTTTTGAAGAGTATCACGTGGATACTTGTAAAACCGATGCGTTCAGATACAGCTCGTTTCGGTCTAAAACAGCTTGTTTCGTTTTATTAAGCACGAATACATGCTTTTCGCGCAGTTATAAGAGAAAAGTTTTGACGCGTATCAGAGGAACACTTGTAAAACCGATGTGTTGTGATTTAACTCGTTTCGGTCTAAAACAGCTTGTTTCGCTGTATTAAGCAAGAATACATGCTTTTTGCGCAGTTACAAGAGAAAAGGTTGTGACGCGTGTCACAGGGACACTAGTAAAACCGATGTGTTCAGATTTAGCTGGTTTCGGTCTAAAACAGCTTGTTTCGCTGTATTAAGCACGAATACATGCTTTTCGCGCAGGTATAAGAGAAAAAGTTTTGACGCGTGTCACAGGGACACTAGTAAAACCGATGTGTTCAGATTTAGCTCGTTTCGGTCTAAAACAGCTTGTTTCGCTGTATTAAGCAAGAATACGTGCTTTTCGCGCAGTTACAAGAGAAAAAGTTTTGACGCGTGTCACAGGGACACTTGTAAAACCGATGTGTTCAGATCTAGCTCGTTTTGGTGTAAAACAGCTTGTTTCGTTGTATTAAGCACGAACACATGCTTTTCGCGCAGTTATAAGAGAAAAAGTTTAGACGCGTATCAGAGGAACACTTGTAAAACTGATGTGTTGTGATTTAGCTCGTTTCGGTCTAAAGCAGCTTGTTTCGTTGTATTAAGCAAGAATACATGCTTTTCGCGCAGTTATAAAAGAAAAAGTTTTGACGCGTATCAGAGGAACACTTGTAAAACCGATGTGTTGTGATTTAGCTCGTTTCGGTCTAAAACAGCTTGTTTCGCTGTATTAAGCAAGAATACATGCTTTTCGCGCAGTTATAAGAGAAAACGTTTTGACGCGTGTCACAGGGACACTTGTAAAACCGATGTGTTCAGATTTACCTCGTTTCGGTCTAAAACAACTTGTTTCGTTGAACTAAGCACGAATACATGCTTTTCGCGCAGTTATAAGAGAAAAAAGTTTTGACGCGTATCAGAGGAACACTTGAAAACCGATGTGTTGCGATTTAGCTCGTTTCGGTCTAAAACAGCTTGTTTCGCTGTATTAAGCAAGAATACATGCTTTTCGAGCAGTTATAAGAGAAAAAGTTTGGACGCGTGTCACAGGGACACTTCTAAAGCCGATGTGTTGTGATTTAGCTCGTTTCGGTCTAAAACAGCTTGTTTCGTTGTATTAAGCAAGAATACATGCTTTTCGCGCAGTTATAAGAGAAAAAGTTTTGACGCGTATCAGAGGAACACTTGTAAAACCGATGTGTTGTGATTTAGCTCGTTTCGGTCTAAAACAGCTTGTTTCGTTGTATTAAGCAAGAATACATGCTTTTTGCGCAGTTACAAGAGAAAAGGTTGTGACGCGTGTCACAGGGACACTAGTAAAACCGATGTGTTCAGATTTAGCTGGTTTCGGTCTAAAACAGCTTGTTTCGCTGTATTAAGCACGAATACATGCTTTTCGCGCAGGTATAAGAGAAAAAGTTTTGACTCGTGTCACAGGGACACTTGTAAAACCGATGTGTTCAGATTTAGCTCGTTTCGGTCTAAAACAGCTTGTTTCGCTGTATTAAGCAAGAATACGTGCTTTTCGCGCAGTTACAAGAGAAAAAGTTTTGACGCATGTCACAGGGACACTTGTAAAACCGATGTGTTCAGATCTAGCTCGTTTTGGTGTAAAACAGCTTGTTTTGTTGTATTAAGCACGAACACATGCTTTTCGCGCAGTTATAAGAGAAAAAGTTTAGACGCGTATCAGAGGAACACTTGTAAAACCGATGTGTTGTGATTTAGCTCCTTTCGGTCTAAAACAGCTTGTTTCGTTGTATTAAGCAAGAATACATGCTTTTCGCGCAGTTATATAAGAAAAAGTTTTGACGCGTATCAGAGGAACACTTGTAAAACCGATGTGTTGTGATTTAGCTCGTTTCGGTCTAAAACAGCTTGTTTCGCTGTATTAAGCAAGAATACATGCTTTTCGCGCAGTTATAAAAGAAAAAAGTTTTGACGCGTATCAGAGGAACACTTGTAAAACCGATGTGTTGCGATTTAGCTCGTTTCGGTCTAAAACAGCTTGTTGCGCCGTATTAAGCAAGAATACATGCTTTTCGCGCAGGTATAAGAGAAAAAGTTTTGACGCGTGTCAGAGGGACACTTGTAAAACCGATGTGTTGTGATTTAGCTCGTTTCGGTCTAAAACAGGTTGTTTCGTTGTATTAAGCAAGAATACATGCTTTTCGCGCAGTTATAAGAGAAAAAGTTTTGACGCGTATCAGAGGAACACTTGTAAAACCGATGTGTTGTGATTTAGCTCGTTTCGGTCTAAAACAGCTTGTTTCGCTGTATTAAGCAAGAATACGTGCTTTTCGCGCAGTTATAAGAGAAAAAGTTTTGACGCGTGTCACAGGGACACGTGTAAAACCGACGTGTTCAGATTTAGCTCGTTTCGGTCTAAAACAGCTTGATTCGTTGTATTAAGCACGAATACATGCTTTTCGCGCAGTTATAAGAGAAAAAGTTTTGACGAGTATCACGTGGATACTTGTAAAACCGATGCGTTCAGATACAGCTCGTTTCGGTCTAAAACAGCTTGTTTCGTTTTATTAAGCACGAATACATGCTTTTCGCGCAGTTATAAGAGAAAAAGTTTTGACGCGTATCAGAGGAACACTTGTAAAACCGATGTGTTGTGATTTAACTCGTTTCGGTCTAAAACAGCTCGTTTCGCTGTATTAAGCAAGAATACATGCTTTTCGCGCAGTCATAAGAGAAAAGGTTGTGACGCGTGTCACAGGGACACTAGTAAAACCGATGTGTTCAGATTTAGCTCGTTTCGGTCTAAAACAGCTTGTTTCGTTGTATTAAGCAAGAATACATGCTTTTCGCGCTGTTATAAAAGAAAAAGTTTTGACGCGTGTCACAGGGACACTAGTAAAACCGATGTGTTCAGATTTAGCTCGTTTCGGTCTAAAACAGCTTGTTTCGCTGTATTAAGCAAGAATACGTGCTTTTCGCGCAGTTACAAGAGAAAAAGTTTTGACGCGTGTCACAGGGACACTTGTAAAACCGATGTGTTCAGATCTAGCTCGTTTTGGTGTAAAACAGCTTGTTTCGTTGTATTAAGCAGGAACACATGCTTTTCGCGCAGTTATAAGAGAAAAAGTTTAGACGCGTATCAGAGGAACACTTGTAAAACCGATGTGTTGTGATTTAGCTCGCCTCGGTCTAAAGCAGCTTGTTTCGTTGTATTAAGCAAGAATACATGCTTTTCGCGCAGTTAAAAAAGAAAAAGTTTTGACGCGTATCAGAGGAACACTTGTAAAACCGATGTGTTGTGATTTAGCTCGTTTCGGTCTAAAACAGCTTGTTTCGCTGTATTAAGCAAGAATACATGCTTTTCGCGCAGTTATAAGAGAAAACGTTTTGACGCGTGTCACAGGGACACTTGTAAAACCGATGTGTTCAGATTTACCTCGTTTCGGTCTAAAACAGCTTGTTTCGTTGAACTAAGCACGAATACATGCTTTTCGCGCAGTTATAAGAGAAAAAAGTTTTGACGCGTATCAGAGGAACACTTGAAAACCGATGTGTTGCGATTTAGCTCGTTTCGGTCTAAAACAGCTTGTTTCGCTGTATTAAGCAAGAATACATGCTTTTCGCGCAGTTATAAGAGAAAAAGTTTTGACGCGTGTCACAGGGACACTTGTAAAACCGATGTGTTCAGATTTACCCCGTTTCGGTCTAAAACAGCTTGTTTCGTTAGACTAAGCACGAATACATGCTTTTCGCGCAGTTACAAGAGAAAAAAGTTTTGACGCGTATCAGAGGAACACTTGTAAAACCGATGTGTTGTGATTTAGCTCGTTTCGGTCTAAAACAGCTTGTTTCGCTGTATTAAGCAAGAATACGTGCTTTTCGCGCAGTTATAAGAGAAAAAGTTTTGACGCGTGTCACAGGGACACGTGTAAAACCGACGTGTTCAGATTTAGCTCGTTTCGGTCTAAAACAGCTTGATTCGTTGTATTAAGCACGAATACATGCTTTTCGCGCAGTTATAACAGAAAAAGTTTTGAAGAGTATCACGTGGATACTTGTAAAACCGATGCGTTCAGATACAGCTCGTTTCGGTCTAAAACAGCTTGTTTCGTTTTATTAGGCACGAATACATGCTTTTCGCGCAGTTATAAGAGAAAAGTTTTGACGCGTATCAGAGGAACACTTGTAAAACCGATGTGTTGTGATTTAACTCGTTTCGGTCCAAAACAGCTTGTTTCGCTGTATTAAGCAAGAATACATGCTTTTCGCGCAGTTATAAGAGAAAAGGTTGTGACGCGTGTCACAGGGACACTAGTAAAACCGATGTGTTCAGATTTAGCTCGTTTCGGTCTAAAACAGCTTGTTTCGCTGTATTAAGCACGAATACATGCTTTTCGCGCAGTTATAAGAGAAAAAGTTTTGAAGAGTATCACGTGGATACTTGTAAAACCGATGCGTTCAGATACAGCTCGTTTCGGTCTAAAACAGCTTGTTTCGTTTTATTAAGCACGAATACATGCTTTTCGCGCAGTTATAAGAGAAAAGTTTTGACGCGTATCAGAGGAACACTTGTAAAACCGATGTGTTGTGATTTAACTCGTTTCGGTCTAAAACAGCTTGTTTCGCTGTATTAAGCAAGAATACATGCTTTTTGCGCAGTTACAAGAGAAAAGGTTGTGACGCGTGTCACAGGGACACTAGTAAAACCGATGTGTTCAGATTTAGCTGGTTTCGGTCTAAAACAGCTTGTTTCGCTGTATTAAGCACGAATACATGCTTTTCGCGCAGGTATAAGAGAAAAAGTTTTGACGCGTGTCACAGGGACACTAGTAAAACCGATGTGTTCAGATTTAGCTCGTTTCGGTCTAAAACAGCTTGTTTCGCTGTATTAAGCAAGAATACGTGCTTTTCGCGCAGTTACAAGAGAAAAAGTTTTGACGCGTGTCACAGGGACACTTGTAAAACCGATGTGTTCAGATCTAGCTCGTTTTGGTGTAAAACAGCTTGTTTCGTTGTATTAAGCACGAACACATGCTTTTCGCGCAGTTATAAGAGAAAAAGTTTAGACGCGTATCAGAGGAACACTTGTAAAACTGATGTGTTGTGATTTAGCTCGTTTCGGTCTAAAGCAGCTTGTTTCGTTGTATTAAGCAAGAATACATGCTTTTCGCGCAGTTATAAAAGAAAAAGTTTTGACGCGTATCAGAGGAACACTTGTAAAACCGATGTGTTGTGATTTAGCTCGTTTCGGTCTAAAACAGCTTGTTTCGCTGTATTAAGCAAGAATACATGCTTTTCGCGCAGTTATAAGAGAAAACGTTTTGACGCGTGTCACAGGGACACTTGTAAAACCGATGTGTTCAGATTTACCTCGTTTCGGTCTAAAACAACTTGTTTCGTTGAACTAAGCACGAATACATGCTTTTCGCGCAGTTATAAGAGAAAAAAGTTTTGACGCGTATCAGAGGAACACTTGAAAACCGATGTGTTGCGATTTAGCTCGTTTCGGTCTAAAACAGCTTGTTTCGCTGTATTAAGCAAGAATACATGCTTTTCGAGCAGTTATAAGAGAAAAAGTTTGGACGCGTGTCACAGGGACACTTCTAAAGCCGATGTGTTGTGATTTAGCTCGTTTCGGTCTAAAACAGCTTGTTTCGTTGTATTAAGCAAGAATACATGCTTTTCGCGCAGTTATAAGAGAAAAAGTTTTGACGCGTATCAGAGGAACACTTGTAAAACCGATGTGTTGTGATTTAACTCGTTTCGGTCTAAAACAGCTTGTTTCGCTGTATTAAGCAAGAATACATGCTTTTTGCGCAGTTACAAGAGAAAAGGTTGTGACGCGTGTCACAGGGACACTAGTAAAACCGATGTGTTCAGATTTAGCTGGTTTCGGTCTAAAACAGCTTGTTTCGCTGTATTAAGCACGAATACATGCTTTTCGCGCAGGTATAAGAGAAAAAGTTTTGACGCGTGTCACAGGGACACTTGTAAAACCGATGTGTTCAGATTTAGCTCGTTTCGGTCTAAAACAGCTTGTTTTGTTGTATTAAGCACGAACACATGCTTTTCGCGCAGTTATAAGAGAAAAAGTTTAGACGCGTATCAGAGGAACACTTGTAAAACCGATGTGTTGTGATTTAGCTCCTTTCGGTCTAAAACAGCTTGTTTCGTTGTATTAAGCAAGAATACATGCTTTTCGCGCAGTTATATAAGAAAAAGTTTTGACGCGTATCAGAGGAACACTTGTAAAACCGATGTGTTGTGATTTAGCTCGTTTCGGTCTAAAACAGCTTGTTTCGCTGTATTAAGCAAGAATACATGCTTTTCGCGCAGTTATAAAAGAAAAAAGTTTTGACGCGTATCAGAGGAACACTTGTAAAACCGATGTGTTGCGATTTAGCTCGTTTCGGTCTAAAACAGCTTGTTGCGCCGTATTAAGCACGAACACATGCTTTTCGCGCAGTTATAAGAGAAAAAGTTTAGACGCGTATCAGAGGAACACTTGTAAAACCGATGTGTTGTGATTTAGCTCCTTTCGGTCTAAAACAGCTTGTTTCGTTGTATTAAGCAAGAATACATGCTTTTCGCGCAGTTATATAAGAAAAAGTTTTGACGCGTATCAGAGGAACACTTGTAAAACCGATGTGTTGTGATTTAACTCGTTTCGGTCTAAAACAGCTCGTTTCGCTGTATTAAGCAAGAATACATGCTTTTCGCGCAGTCATAAGAGAAAAGGTTGTGACGCGTGTCACAGGGACACTAGTAAAACCGATGTGTTCAGATTTAGCTCGTTTCGGTCTAAAACAGCTTGTTTCGTTGTATTAAGCAAGAATACATGCTTTTCGCGCTGTTATAAAAGAAAAAGTTTTGACGCGTGTCACAGGGACACTAGTAAAACCGATGTGTTCAGATTTAGCTCGTTTCGGTCTAAAACAGCTTGTTTCGCTGTATTAAGCAAGAATACGTGCTTTTCGCGCAGTTACAAGAAAAAAAGTTTTGACGCGTGTCACAGGGACACTTGTAAAACCGATGTGTTCAGATCTAGCTCGTTTCGGTGTAAAACAGCTTGTTTCGTTGTATTAAGCACGAACACATGCTTTTCGCGCAGTTATAAGAGAAAAAGTTTAGACGCGTATCAGAGGAACATTTGTAAAACCGATGTGTTGTGATTTAGCTCGCTTCGGTCTAAAGCAGCTTGTTTCGTTGTATTAAGCAAGAATACATGCTTTTCGCGCAGTTATAAAAGAAAAAGTTTTGACGCGTATCAGAGGAACACTTGTAAAACCGATGTGTTGTGATTTAGCTCGTTTCGGTCTAAAACAGCTTGTTTCGCTGTATTAAGCAAGAATACATGCTTTTCGCGCAGTTATAAGAGAAAACGTTTTGACGCGTGTCACAGGGACACTTGTAAAACCGATGTGTTCAGATTTACCTCGTTTCGGTCTAAAACAGCTTGTTTCGTTGAGCTAAGCACGAATACATGCTTTTCGCGCAGTTATAAGAGAAAAAAGTTTTGATGCGTATCAGAGGAACACTTGAAAACCGATGTGTTGCGATTTAGCTCGTTTCGGTCTAAAACAGCTTGTTTCGCTGTATTAAGCAAGAATACATGCTTTTCGCGCAGTTATAAGAGAAAAAGTTTTGACGCGTGTCACAGGGACACTTCTAAAACCGATGTGTTGTGATTTAGCTCGTTTCGGTCTAAAACAGCTTGTTTCGTTGTATTAAGCAAGAATACATGCTTTTCGCGCAGTTATAAGAGAAAATGTTTTGACGCGTATCAGAGGAACACTTGTAAAACCGATGTGTTGTGATTTAGCTCGTTTCGGTCTAAAACAGCTTGTTTCGTTGTATTAAGCAAGAATACATGCTTTTCGCGCAGTTATAAGAGAAAAAGTTTTGACGCGTGTCACAGGGACACTTGTAAAACCGATGTGTTCAGATTTACCCCGTTTCGGTCTAAAACAGCTTGTTTCGTTAGACTAAGCACGAATACATGCTTTTCGCGCAGTTACAAGAGAAAAAAGTTTTGACGCGTATCAGAGGAACACTTGTAAAACCGATGTGTTGTGATTTAGCTCGTTTCGGTCTAAAACAGCTTGTTTCGCTGTATTAAGCAAGAATACGTGCTTTTCGCGCAGTTATAAGAGAAAAAGTTTTGACGCGTGTCACAGGGACACGTGTAAAACCGACGTGTTCAGATTTAGCTCGTTTCGGTCTAAAACAGCTTGATTCGTTGTATTAAGCACGAATACATGCTTTTCGCGCAGTTATAACAGAAAAAGTTTTGAAGAGTATCACGTGGATACTTGTAAAACCGATGCGTTCAGATACAGCTCGTTTCGGTCTAAAACAGCTTGTTTCGTTTTATTAGGCACGAATACATGCTTTTCGCGCAGTTATAAGAGAAAAGTTTTGACGCGTATCAGAGGAACACTTGTAAAACCGATGTGTTGTGATTTAACTCGTTTCGGTCCAAAACAGCTTGTTTCGCTGTATTAAGCAAGAATACATGCTTTTCGCGCAGTTATAAGAGAAAAGGTTGTGACGCGTGTCACAGGGACACTAGTAAAACCGATGTGTTCAGATTTAGCTCGTTTCGGTCTAAAACAGCTTGTTTCGCTGTATTAAGCACGAATACATGCTTTTCGCGCAGTTATAAGAGAAAAAGTTTTGAAGAGTATCACGTGGATACTTGTAAAACCGATGCGTTCAGATACAGCTCGTTTCGGTCTAAAACAGCTTGTTTCGTTTTATTAAGCACGAATACATGCTTTTCGCGCCGTTATAAGAGAAAAGTTTTGAGGCGTATCAGAGGAACACTTGTAAAACCGATGTGTTGTGATTTAGCTCGTTTCGGTCTAAAACAGCTTGTTTCGCTCTAATAAGCAAGAATACATGCTTTTCGCGCAGTTATAAGAGAAAAAGTTTTGACGCGTGTCACAGGGACACTTGTAAAACCGATGTGTTCAGATTTACCTCGTTTCGGTCTAAAACAGCTTGTTTCGTTGAACTAAGCACGAATACATGCTTTTCGCGCAGTTATAAGAGAAAAAAGTTTTGACGCGTATCAGAGGAACACTTGTAAAACCGATGTGTTGCGATTTAACTCGTTTCGGTCTAAAACAGCTTGTTTCGCTGTATTAAGCAAGAATACATGCTTTTCGCCCAGTTATAAGAGAAAAAGTTTTGACGCGTGTCACAGAGACACTTCTAAAACCGATGTGTTGTGATTTAGCTCGTTTCGGTCTAAAACAGCTTGTTTCGTTGTATTAAGCAAGAATACATGCTTTCGCGCAGTTATAAGAGAAAAAGTTTTGACGCGTATCAGAGTAACACTTGTAAAACCGATGTGTTGTGATTTAGCTCGTTTTGGTCTAAAACAGCTTGTTTCGCTGTATTAAGCAAGAATACGTGCTTTTCGCGCAGTTATAAGAGAAAAAGTTTTGACGCGTGTCACAGGGACACTTGTAAAACGGATGTGTTCAGATCTAGCTCCTTTTGGTGTAAAACAGCTTCTTTCGTTGCATTAAGCAAGAATGCATGCTTTTCGCGCAGTTATAAGAGAAAAAGTTTTGCCGCGTATCAGAGGAACACTTGTAAAACCGATGTGTTGTGATTTAGCTCGTTTCGGTCTAAAACAGCTTGTTTCGCTGTATTAAGCAAGAATACATGCTTTTCGCGCAGTTATAAGAGAAAAGGTTGTGACGCGTGTCACAGGGACACTAGTAAAACCGATGTGTTCAGATTTAGCTCGTGTCGGTCTAAAACAGCTTGTTTCGTTGTATTAAGCAAGAATACGTGCTTTTCGCGCAGTTACAAGCGAAAAAGTTTTGACGCGTGTCACAGGGACACTTGTAAAACCGATGTGTTTAGATCTAGCTCGTTTTGGTGTAAAACAGCTTGTTTCGTTGTATTAAGCACGAACACATGCTTTTCGCGCAGTTATAAGAGAAAAAGTTTAGACGCGTATCAGAGGAACACTTGTAAAACCGATGTGTTGTGATTTAGCTCGTTTCGGTCTAAAGCAGCTTGTTTCGTTGTATTAAGCAAGAATACATGCTTTTCGCGCAGTTATAAAAGAAAAAGTTTTGACGTGTATCAGAGGAACACTTGTAAAACCGATGTGTTGTGATTTAGCTCGTTTCGGTCTAAAACAGCTTGTTTCGCTGTATTAAGCAAGAATACGTGCTTTTCGCGCAGTTATAAGAGAAAAAGTTTTGACGCGTGTCACAGGGACACGTGTAAAACCGACGTGTTCAGATTTAGCTCGTTTCGGTCTAAAACAGCTTGATTCGTTGTATTAAGCACGAATACATGCTTTTCGCGCAGTTATAACAGAAAAAGTTTTGAAGAGTATCACGTGGATACTTGTAAAACCGATGCGTTCAGATACAGCTCGTTTCGGTCTAAAACAGCTTGTTTCGTTTTATTAGGCACGAATACATGCTTTTCGCGCAGTTATAAGAGAAAAGTTTTGACGCGTATCAGAGGAACACTTGTAAAACCGATGTGTTGTGATTTAACTCGTTTCGGTCCAAAACAGCTTGTTTCGCTGTATTAAGCAAGAATACATGCTTTTCGCGCAGTTATAAGAGAAAAGGTTGTGACGCGTGTCACAGGGACACTAGTAAAACCGATGTGTTCAGATTTAGCTGGTTTCGGTCTAAAACAGCTTGTTTCGCTGTATTAAGCACGAATACATGCTTTTCGCGCAGGTATAAGAGAAAAAGTTTTGACGCGTGTCACAGGGACACTTGTAAAACCGATGTGTTCAGATTTAGCTCGTTTCGGTCTAAAACAGCTTGTTTTGTTGTATTAAGCACGAACACATGCTTTTCGCGCAGTTATAAGAGAAAAAGTTTAGACGCGTATCAGAGGAACACTTGTAAAACCGATGTGTTGTGATTTAGCTCCTTTCGGTCTAAAACAGCTTGTTTCGTTGTATTAAGCAAGAATACATGCTTTTCGCGCAGTTATATAAGAAAAAGTTTTGACGCGTATCAGAGGAACACTTGTAAAACCGATGTGTTGTGATTTAGCTCGTTTCGGTCTAAAACAGCTTGTTTCGCTGTATTAAGCAAGAATACATGCTTTTCGCGCAGTTATAAAAGAAAAAAGTTTTGACGCGTATCAGAGGAACACTTGTAAAACCGATGTGTTGCGATTTAGCTCGTTTCGGTCTAAAACAGCTTGTTGCGCCGTATTAAGCACGAACACATGCTTTTCGCGCAGTTATAAGAGAAAAAGTTTAGACGCGTATCAGAGGAACACTTGTAAAACCGATGTGTTGTGATTTAGCTCCTTTCGGTCTAAAACAGCTTGTTTCGTTGTATTAAGCAAGAATACATGCTTTTCGCGCAGTTATATAAGAAAAAGTTTTGACGCGTATCAGAGGAACACTTGTAAAACCGATGTGTTGTGATTTAACTCGTTTCGGTCTAAAACAGCTCGTTTCGCTGTATTAAGCAAGAATACATGCTTTTCGCGCAGTCATAAGAGAAAAGGTTGTGACGCGTGTCACAGGGACACTAGTAAAACCGATGTGTTCAGATTTAGCTCGTTTCGGTCTAAAACAGCTTGTTTCGTTGTATTAAGCAAGAATACATGCTTTTCGCGCTGTTATAAAAGAAAAAGTTTTGACGCGTGTCACAGGGACACTAGTAAAACCGATGTGTTCAGATTTAGCTCGTTTCGGTCTAAAACAGCTTGTTTCGCTGTATTAAGCAAGAATACGTGCTTTTCGCGCAGTTACAAGAAAAAAAGTTTTGACGCGTGTCACAGGGACACTTGTAAAACCGATGTGTTCAGATCTAGCTCGTTTCGGTGTAAAACAGCTTGTTTCGTTGTATTAAGCACGAACACATGCTTTTCGCGCAGTTATAAGAGAAAAAGTTTAGACGCGTATCAGAGGAACATTTGTAAAACCGATGTGTTGTGATTTAGCTCGCTTCGGTCTAAAGCAGCTTGTTTCGTTGTATTAAGCAAGAATACATGCTTTTCGCGCAGTTATAAAAGAAAAAGTTTTGACGCGTATCAGAGGAACACTTGTAAAACCGATGTGTTGTGATTTAGCTCGTTTCGGTCTAAAACAGCTTGTTTCGCTGTATTAAGCAAGAATACATGCTTTTCGCGCAGTTATAAGAGAAAACGTTTTGACGCGTGTCACAGGGACACTTGTAAAACCGATGTGTTCAGATTTACCTCGTTTCGGTCTAAAACAGCTTGTTTCGTTGAGCTAAGCACGAATACATGCTTTTCGCGCAGTTATAAGAGAAAAAAGTTTTGATGCGTATCAGAGGAACACTTGAAAACCGATGTGTTGCGATTTAGCTCGTTTCGGTCTAAAACAGCTTGTTTCGCTGTATTAAGCAAGAATACATGCTTTTCGCGCAGTTATAAGAGAAAAAGTTTTGACGCGTGTCACAGGGACACTTCTAAAACCGATGTGTTGTGATTTAGCTCGTTTCGGTCTAAAACAGCTTGTTTCGTTGTATTAAGCAAGAATACATGCTTTTCGCGCAGTTATAAGAGAAAATGTTTTGACGCGTATCAGAGGAACACTTGTAAAACCGATGTGTTGTGATTTAGCTCGTTTCGGTCTAAAACAGCTTGTTTCGTTGTATTAAGCAAGAATACATGCTTTTCGCGCAGTTATAAGAGAAAAAGTTTTGACGCGTGTCACAGGGACACTTGTAAAACCGATGTGTTCAGATTTACCCCGTTTCGGTCTAAAACAGCTTGTTTCGTTAGACTAAGCACGAATACATGCTTTTCGCGCAGTTACAAGAGAAAAAAGTTTTGACGCGTATCAGAGGAACACTTGTAAAACCGATGTGTTGTGATTTAGCTCGTTTCGGTCTAAAACAGCTTGTTTCGCTGTATTAAGCAAGAATACGTGCTTTTCGCGCAGTTATAAGAGAAAAAGTTTTGACGCGTGTCACAGGGACACGTGTAAAACCGACGTGTTCAGATTTAGCTCGTTTCGGTCTAAAACAGCTTGATTCGTTGTATTAAGCACGAATACATGCTTTTCGCGCAGTTATAACAGAAAAAGTTTTGAAGAGTATCACGTGGATACTTGTAAAACCGATGCGTTCAGATACAGCTCGTTTCGGTCTAAAACAGCTTGTTTCGTTTTATTAGGCACGAATACATGCTTTTCGCGCAGTTATAAGAGAAAAGTTTTGACGCGTATCAGAGGAACACTTGTAAAACCGATGTGTTGTGATTTAACTCGTTTCGGTCCAAAACAGCTTGTTTCGCTGTATTAAGCAAGAATACATGCTTTTCGCGCAGTTATAAGAGAAAAGGTTGTGACGCGTGTCACAGGGACACTAGTAAAACCGATGTGTTCAGATTTAGCTCGTTTCGGTCTAAAACAGCTTGTTTCGCTGTATTAAGCACGAATACATGCTTTTCGCGCAGTTATAAGAGAAAAAGTTTTGAAGAGTATCACGTGGATACTTGTAAAACCGATGCGTTCAGATACAGCTCGTTTCGGTCTAAAACAGCTTGTTTCGTTTTATTAAGCACGAATACATGCTTTTCGCGCCGTTATAAGAGAAAAGTTTTGAGGCGTATCAGAGGAACACTTGTAAAACCGATGTGTTGTGATTTAGCTCGTTTCGGTCTAAAACAGCTTGTTTCGCTCTAATAAGCAAGAATACATGCTTTTCGCGCAGTTATAAGAGAAAAAGTTTTGACGCGTGTCACAGGGACACTTGTAAAACCGATGTGTTCAGATTTACCTCGTTTCGGTCTAAAACAGCTTGTTTCGTTGAACTAAGCACGAATACATGCTTTTCGCGCAGTTATAAGAGAAAAAAGTTTTGACGCGTATCAGAGGAACACTTGTAAAACCGATGTGTTGCGATTTAACTCGTTTCGGTCTAAAACAGCTTGTTTCGCTGTATTAAGCAAGAATACATGCTTTTCGCCCAGTTATAAGAGAAAAAGTTTTGACGCGTGTCACAGAGACACTTCTAAAACCGATGTGTTGTGATTTAGCTCGTTTCGGTCTAAAACAGCTTGTTTCGTTGTATTAAGCAAGAATACATGCTTTCGCGCAGTTATAAGAGAAAAAGTTTTGACGCGTATCAGAGTAACACTTGTAAAACCGATGTGTTGTGATTTAGCTCGTTTTGGTCTAAAACAGCTTGTTTCGCTGTATTAAGCAAGAATACGTGCTTTTCGCGCAGTTATAAGAGAAAAAGTTTTGACGCGTGTCACAGGGACACTTGTAAAACGGATGTGTTCAGATCTAGCTCCTTTTGGTGTAAAACAGCTTCTTTCGTTGCATTAAGCAAGAATGCATGCTTTTCGCGCAGTTATAAGAGAAAAAGTTTTGCCGCGTATCAGAGGAACACTTGTAAAACCGATGTGTTGTGATTTAGCTCGTTTCGGTCTAAAACAGCTTGTTTCGCTGTATTAAGCAAGAATACATGCTTTTCGCGCAGTTATAAGAGAAAAGGTTGTGACGCGTGTCACAGGGACACTAGTAAAACCGATGTGTTCAGATTTAGCTCGTGTCGGTCTAAAACCAGCTTGTTTCGTTGTATTAAGCAAGAATACGTGCTTTTCGCGCAGTTACAAGCGAAAAAGTTTTGACGCGTGTCACAGGGACACTTGTAAAACCGATGTGTTTAGATCTAGCTCGTTTTGGTGTAAAACAGCTTGTTTCGTTGTATTAAGCACGAACACATGCTTTTCGCGCAGTTATAAGAGAAAAAGTTTAGACGCGTATCAGAGGAACACTTGTAAAACCGATGTGTTGTGATTTAGCTCGTTTCGGTCTAAAGCAGCTTGTTTCGTTGTATTAAGCAAGAATACATGCTTTTCGCGCAGTTATAAAAGAAAAAGTTTTGACGTGTATCAGAGGAACACTTGTAAAACCGATGTGTTGTGATTTAGCTCGTTTCGGTCTAAAACAGCTTGTTTCGCTGTATTAAGCAAGAATACGTGCTTTTCGCGCAGTTATAAGAGAAAAAGTTTTGACGCGTGTCACAGGGACACGTGTAAAACCGACGTGTTCAGATTTAGCTCGTTTCGGTCTAAAACAGCTTGATTCGTTGTATTAAGCACGAATACATGCTTTTCGCGCAGTTATAACAGAAAAAGTTTTGAAGAGTATCACGTGGATACTTGTAAAACCGATGCGTTCAGATACAGCTCGTTTCGGTCTAAAACAGCTTGTTTCGTTTTATTAGGCACGAATACATGCTTTTCGCGCAGTTATAAGAGAAAAGTTTTGACGCGTATCAGAGGAACACTTGTAAAACCGATGTGTTGTGATTTAACTCGTTTCGGTCCAAAACAGCTTGTTTCGCTGTATTAAGCAAGAATACATGCTTTTCGCGCAGTTATAAGAGAAAAGGTTGTGACGCGTGTCACAGGGACACTAGTAAAACCGATGTGTTCAGATTTAGCTCGTTTCGGTCTAAAACAGCTTGTTTCGCTGTATTAAGCACGAATACATGCTTTTCGCGCAGTTATAAGAGAAAAAGTTTTGAAGAGTATCACGTGGATACTTGTAAAACCGATGCGTTCAGATACAGCTCGTTTCGGTCTAAAACAGCTTGTTTCGTTTTATTAAGCACGAATACATGCTTTTCGCGCCGTTATAAGAGAAAAGTTTTGAGGCGTATCAGAGGAACACTTGTAAAACCGATGTGTTGTGATTTAGCTCGTTTCGGTCTAAAACAGCTTGTTTCGCTCTAATAAGCAAGAATACATGCTTTTCGCGCAGTTATAAGAGAAAAAGTTTTGACGCGTGTCACAGGGACACTTGTAAAACCGATGTGTTCAGATTTACCTCGTTTCGGTCTAAAACAGCTTGTTTCGTTGAACTAAGCACGAATACATGCTTTTCGCGCAGTTATAAGAGAAAAAAGTTTTGACGCGTATCAGAGGAACACTTGTAAAACCGATGTGTTGCGATTTAACTCGTTTCGGTCTAAAACAGCTTGTTTCGCTGTATTAAGCAAGAATACATGCTTTTCGCCCAGTTATAAGAGAAAAAGTTTTGACGCCTGTCACAGAGACACTTCTAAAACCGATGTGTTGTGATTTAGCTCGTTTCGGTCTAAAACAGCTTGTTTCGTTGTATTAAGCAAGAATACATGCTTTCGCGCAGTTATAAGAGAAAAAGTTTTGACGCGTATCAGAGTAACACTTGTAAAACCGATGTGTTGTGATTTAGCTCGTTTTGGTCTAAAACAGCTTGTTTCGCTGTATTAAGCAAGAATACGTGCTTTTCGCGCAGTTATAAGAGAAAAAGTTTTGACGCGTGTCACAGGGACACTTGTAAAACGGATGTGTTCAGATCTAGCTCCTTTTGGTGTAAAACAGCTTCTTTCGTTGCATTAAGCAAGAATGCATGCTTTTCGCGCAGTTATAAGAGAAAAAGTTTTGCCGCGTATCAGAGGAACACTTGTAAAACCGATGTGTTGTGATTTAGCTCGTTTCGGTCTAAAACAGCTTGTTTCGCTGTATTAAGCAAGAATACATGCTTTTCGCGCAGTTATAAGAGAAAAGGTTGTGACGCGTGTCACAGGGACACTAGTAAAACCGATGTGTTCAGATTTAGCTCGTGTCGGTCTAAAACAACTTGTTTCGTTGTATTAAGCAAGAATACGTGCTTTTCGCGCAGTTACAAGCGAAAAAGTTTTGACGCGTGTCACAGGGACACTTGTAAAACCGATGTGTTTAGATCTAGCTCGTTTTGGTGTAAAACAGCTTGTTTCGTTGTATTAAGCACGAACACATGCTTTTCGCGCAGTTATAAGAGAAAAAGTTTAGACGCGTATCAGAGGAACACTTGTAAAACCGATGTGTTGTGATTTAGCTCGTTTCGGTCTAAAGCAGCTTGTTTCGTTGTATTAAGCAAGAATACATGCTTTTCGCGCAGTTATAAAAGAAAAAGTTTTGACGTGTATCAGAGGAACACTTGTAAAACCGATGTGTTGTGATTTAGCTCGTTTCGGTCTAAAACAGCTTGTTTCGCTGTATTAAGCAAGAATACATGCTTTTCGCGCAGTTATAAGAGAAAAAGTTTTGAAGAGTATCACGTGGATACTTGTAAAACCGATGCTTTCAGATACAGCTCGTTTCGGTCTAAAACAGCTTGTTTCGTTTTATTAAGCACGAATACATGCTTTTCGCGCAGTTATAAGAGAAAAGTTTTGACGCGTATCAGAGGAACACTTGTAAAACCGATGTGTTGTGATTTAACTCGTTTCGGTCTAAAACCGCTTGTTTCGCTGTATTAAGCAAGAATACATGCTTTTTGCGCAGTTACAAGAGAAAAGGTTGTGACGCGTGTCACAGGGACACTAGTAAAACCGATGTGTTCAGATTTAGCTCGTTTCGGTCTAAAACAGCTTGTTTCGCTGTATTAAGCAAGAATACATGCTTTTCGCACAGTTATAAGAGAAAAAGTTTTGACGCGTGTCACAGGGACACTTGTAAAACCGATGTGTTCAGATTTACCTCGTTTCGGTCTAAAACAGCTTGTTTCGTTGAACTAAGCACGAATACATGCTTTTCGCGCAGTTATAAGAGAAAAACGTTTTGACGCGTATCAGAGGAACACTTGTAAAACCGATGTGTTGTGATTTAGCTCGTTTCGGTCTTAAGCAGCTTGTTTCGTTGTATTAAGCAAGAATACATGCTTTTCGCGCAGTTATAAAAGAAAAAGTTTTGACGCGCATCAGAGGAACACTTGTAAAACCGATGTTTTGTGATTTAGCTCGTTTCGGTCTAAAACAGCTTGTTTCGCTGTATTAAGCAAGAATACATGCTTTTCGCGCAGTTATAAGAGAAAACGGTTTGACGCGTGTCACAGGGACACTTGTAAAACCGATGTGTTCAGATTTACCTCGTTTCGGTCTAAAACAGCTTGTTTCGTTGAACTAAGCACGAATACATGCTTTTCGCGCAGTTATAAGAGAAAAAAGTTTTGCGTATCAGAGGAACACTTGAAAACCGATGTGTTGCGATTTAGCTCGTTTCGGTCTAAAACAGCTTGCTTCGCTGTATTAAGCAAGAATACATGCTTTTCGCGCAGTTATAAGAGAAAAAGTTTTGACGCGTGTCACAGGGACACTTCTAAAACCGATGTGTTGTGATTTAGCTCGTTTCGGTCTAAAACAGCTTGTTTCGCTGTATTAAGCAAGAAAACATGCTTTTCGCGCAGTTATAAGAGAAAAAGTTTTGACGCGTGTAAGAGGGACACTTGTAAAACCGATGTGTTCAGATTTACCCCGTTTCGGTCTAAAACAGCTTGTTTCGTTAGACTAAGCACGAATACATGCTTTTCGCGCAGTTATAAGAGAAAAAAGTTTTGACGCGTATCAGAGGAACACTTGTAAAACCGATGTGTTGTGATTTAGCTCGTTTCGGTCTAAAACAGCTTGTTTCGCTGTATTAAGCAAGAATACGTGCTTTTCGCGCAGTTATAAGAGAAAAAGTTGTGACGCGTGTCACAGGGACACTAGTAAAACCGATGTGTTCAGATTTAGCTCGTTTCGGTCTAAAACAGCTTGTTTCGCTGTATTAAGCACGAATACATGCTTTTCGCGCAGGTATAAGAGAAAAAGTTTTGACTCGTGTCACAGGGACACTTGTAAAACCGATGTGTTCAGATTTAGCTCGTTTCGGTCTAAAACAGCTTGTTTCGCTGTAATAAGCAAGAATACGTGCTTTTCGCGCAGTTACAAGAGAAAAAGTTTTGACGCATGTCACAGGGACACTTGTAAAACCGATGTGTTCAGATCTAGCTCGTTTTGGTGTAAAACAGCTTGTTTTGTTGTATTAAGCACGAACACATGCTTTTCGCGCAGTTATAAGAGAAAAAGTTTAGACGCGTATCAGAGGAACACTTGTAAAACCGATGTGTTGTGATTTAGCTCCTTTCGGTCTAAAACAGCTTGTTTCGTTGTATTAAGCAAGAATACATGCTTTTCGCGCAGTTATATAAGAAAAAGTTTTGACGCGTATCAGAGGAACACTTGTAAAACCGATGTGTTGTGATTTAGCTCGTTTCGGTCTAAAACAGCTTGTTTCGCTGTATTAAGCAAGAATACATGCTTTTCGCGCAGTTATAAGAGAAAAAAGTTTTGACGCGTATCAGAGGAACACTTGTAAAACCGATGTGTTGCGATTTAGCTCGTTTCGGTCTAAAACAGCTTGTTGCGCCGTATTAAGCAAGAATACATGCTTTTCGCGCAGGTATAAGAGAAAAAGTTTTGACGCGTGTCACAGGGACACGTGTAAAACCGACGTGTTCAGATTTAGCTCGTTTCGGTCTAAAACAGCTTGATTCGTTGTATTAAGCACGAATACATGCTTTTCCCGCAGTTATAAGAGAAAAAGTTTTGACGAGTATCACGTGGATACTTGTAAAACCGATGCGTTCAGATACAGCTCGTTTCGGTCTAAAACAGCTTGTTTCGTTTTATTAAGCACGAATACATGCTTTTCGCGCAGTTATAAGAGAAAAAGTTTTGACGCGTATCAGAGGAACACTTGTAAAACCGATGTGTTGTGATTTAACTCGTTTCGGTCTAAAACAGCTTGTTTCGTTGTATTAAGCAAGAATACATGCTTTTCGCACTGTCATAAAAGAAAAAGTTTTGACGCGTGTCACAGGGACACTAGTAAAACCGATGTGTTCAGATTTAGCTCGTTTCGGTCTAAAACAGCTTGTTTCGCTGTATTAAGCAAGAATACGTGCTTTTCGCGCAGTTACAAGAGAAAAAGTTTTGACGCGTGTCACAGGGACACTTGTAAAACCGATGTGTTCAGATCTAGCTCGTTTTGGTGTAAAACAGCTTGTTTCGTTGTATTAAGCACGAACACATGCTTTTCGCGCAGTTATAAGAGAAAAAGTTTAGACGCGTATCAGAGGAACACTTGTAAAACCGATGTGTTGTGATTTAGCTCGTTTCGGTCTAAAGCAGCTTGTTTCGTTGTATTAAGCAAGAATACATGCTTTTCGCGCAGTTATAAAAGAAAAAGTTTTGACGTGTATCAGAGGAACACTTGTAAAACCGATGTGTTGTGATTTAGCTCGTTTCGGTCTAAAACAGCTTGTTTCGCTGTATTAAGCAAGAATACATGCTTTTCGCGCAGTTATAAGAGAAAACGTTTTGACGCGTGTCACAGGGACACTTGTAAAACCGATGTGTTCAGATTTACCTCGTTTCGGTCTAAAACAGCTTGTTTCGTTGAACTAAGCACGAATACATGCTTTTCGCGCAGTTATAAGAGAAAAAAGTTTTGACGCGTATCAGAGGAACACTTGAAAACCGATGTGTTGCGATTTAGCTCGTTTCGGTCTAAAACAGCTTGTTTCGCTGTATTAAGCAAGAATACATGCTTTTCGCGCAGTTATAAGAGAAAAAGTTTTGACGCGTGTCACAGGGACACTTCTAAAACCGATGTGTTGTGATTTAGCTCGTTTCGGTCTAAAACAGCTTGTTTCGTTGTATTAAGCACGAATACATGCTTTTCGCGCAGTTATAACAGAAAAAGTTTTGAAGAGTATCACGTGGATACTTGTAAAACCGATGCGTTCAGATACAGCTCGTTTCGGTCTAAAACAGCTTGTTTCGTTTTATTAGGCACGAATACATGCTTTTCGCGCAGTTATAAGAGAAAAGTTTTGACGCGTATCAGAGGAACACTTGTAAAACCGATGTGTTGTGATTTAACTCGTTTCGGTCCAAAACAGCTTGTTTCGCTGTATTAAGCAAGAATACATGCTTTTCGCGCAGTTATAAGAGAAAAGGTTGTGACGCGTGTCACAGGGACACTAGTAAAACCGATGTGTTCAGATTTAGCTCGTTTCGGTCTAAAACAGCTTGTTTCGCTGTATTAAGCACGAATACATGCTTTTCGCGCAGTTATAAGAGAAAAAGTTTTGAAGAGTATCACGTGGATACTTGTAAAACCGATGCGTTCAGATACAGCTCGTTTCGGTCTAAAACAGCTTGTTTCGTTTTATTAAGCACGAATACATGCTTTTCGCGCCGTTATAAGAGAAAAGTTTTGAGGCGTATCAGAGGAACACTTGTAAAACCGATGTGTTGTGATTTAGCTCGTTTCGGTCTAAAACAGCTTGTTTCGCTCTAATAAGCAAGAATACATGCTTTTCGCGCAGTTATAAGAGAAAAAGTTTTGACGCGTGTCACAGGGACACTTGTAAAACCGATGTGTTCAGATTTACCTCGTTTCGGTCTAAAACAGCTTGTTTCGTTGAACTAAGCACGAATACATGCTTTTCGCGCAGTTATAAGAGAAAAAAGTTTTGACGCGTATCAGAGGAACACTTGTAAAACCGATGTGTTGCGATTTAACTCGTTTCGGTCTAAAACAGCTTGTTTCGCTGTATTAAGCAAGAATACATGCTTTTCGCCCAGTTATAAGAGAAAAAGTTTTGACGCGTGTCACAGAGACACTTCTAAAACCGATGTGTTGTGATTTAGCTCGTTTCGGTCTAAAACAGCTTGTTTCGTTGTATTAAGCAAGAATACATGCTTTCGCGCAGTTATAAGAGAAAAAGTTTTGACGCGTATCAGAGTAACACTTGTAAAACCGATGTGTTGTGATTTAGCTCGTTTTGGTCTAAAACAGCTTGTTTCGCTGTATTAAGCAAGAATACGTGCTTTTCGCGCAGTTATAAGAGAAAAAGTTTTGACGCGTGTCACAGGGACACTTGTAAAACCGATGTGTTCAGATCTAGCTCCTTTTGGTGTAAAACAGCTTCTTTCGTTGCATTAAGCAAGAATGCATGCTTTTCGCGCAGTTATAAGAGAAAAAGTTTTGCCGCGTATCAGAGGAACACTTGTAAAACCGATGTGTTGTGATTTAGCTCGTTTCGGTCTAAAACAGCTTGTTTCGCTGTATTAAGCAAGAATACATGCTTTTCGCGCAGTTATAAGAGAAAAGGTTGTGACGCGTGTCACAGGGACACTAGTAAAACCGATGTGTTCAGATTTAGCTCGTGTCGGTCTAAAACAGCTTGTTTCGTTGTATTAAGCAAGAATACGTGCTTTTCGCGCAGTTACAAGCGAAAAAGTTTTGACGCGTGTCACAGGGACACTTGTAAAACCGATGTGTTTAGATCTAGCTCGTTTTGGTGTAAAACAGCTTGTTTCGTTGTATTAAGCACGAACACATGCTTTTCGCGCAGTTATAAGAGAAAAAGTTTAGACGCGTATCAGAGGAACACTTGTAAAACCGATGTGTTGTGATTTAGCTCGTTTCGGTCTAAAGCAGCTTGTTTCGTTGTATTAAGCAAGAATACATGCTTTTCGCGCAGTTATAAAAGAAAAAAGTTTTGACGTGTATCAGAGGAACACTTGTAAAACCGATGTGTTGTGATTTAGCTCGTTTCGGTCTAAAACAGCTTGTTTCGCTGTATTAAGCAAGAATACATGCTTTTCGCGCAGTTATAAGAGAAAAAGTTTTGAAGAGTATCACGTGGATACTTGTAAAACCGATGCTTTCAGATACAGCTCGTTTCGGTCTAAAACAGCTTGTTTCGTTTTATTAAGCACGAATACATGCTTTTCGCGCAGTTATAAGAGAAAAGTTTTGACGCGTATCAGAGGAACACTTGTAAAACCGATGTGTTGTGATTTAACTCGTTTCGGTCTAAAACCGCTTGTTTCGCTGTATTAAGCAAGAATACATGCTTTTTGCGCAGTTACAAGAGAAAAGGTTGTGACGCGTGTCACAGGGACACTAGTAAAACCGATGTGTTCAGATTTAGCTCGTTTCGGTCTAAAACAGCTTGTTTCGCTGTATTAAGCAAGAATACATGCTTTTCGCACAGTTATAAGAGAAAAAGTTTTGACGCGTGTCACAGGGACACTTGTAAAACCGATGTGTTCAGATTTACCTCGTTTCGGTCTAAAACAGCTTGTTTCGTTGAACTAAGCACGAATACATGCTTTTCGCGCAGTTATAAGAGAAAAACGTTTTGACGCGTATCAGAGGAACACTTGTAAAACCGATGTGTTGTGATTTAGCTCGTTTCGGTCTTAAGCAGCTTGTTTCGTTGTATTAAGCAAGAATACATGCTTTTCGCGCAGTTATAAAAGAAAAAGTTTTGACGCGCATCAGAGGAACACTTGTAAAACCGATGTGTTGTGATTTAGCTCGTTTCGGTCTAAAACAGCTTGTTTCGCTGTATTAAGCAAGAATACATGCTTTTCGCGCAGTTATAAGAGAAAACGGTTTGACGCGTGTCACAGGGACACTTGTAAAACCGATGTGTTCAGATTTACCTCGTTTCGGTCTAAAACAGCTTGTTTCGTTGAACTAAGCACGAATACATGCTTTTCGCGCAGTTATAAGAGAAAAAAGTTTTGCGTATCAGAGGAACACTTGAAAACCGATGTGTTGCGATTTAGCTCGTTTCGGTCTAAAACAGCTTGCTTCGCTGTATTAAGCAAGAATACATGCTTTTCGCGCAGTTATAAGAGAAAAAGTTTTGACGCGTGTCACAGGGACACTTCTAAAACCGATGTGTTGTGATTTAGCTCGTTTCGGTCTAAAACAGCTTGTTTCGCTGTATTAAGCAAGAAAACATGCTTTTCGCGCAGTTATAAGAGAAAAAGTTTTGACGCGTGTAACAGGGACACTTGTAAAACCGATGTGTTCAGATTTACCCCGTTTCGGTCTAAAACAGCTTGTTTCGTTAGACTAAGCACGAATACATGCTTTTCGCGCAGTTATAAGAGAAAAAAGTTTTGACGCGTATCAGAGGAACACTTGTAAAACCGATGTGTTGTGATTTAGCTCGTTTCGGTCTAAAACAGCTTGTTTCGCTGTATTAAGCAAGAATACGTGCTTTTCGCGCAGTTATAAGAGAAAAAGTTTTGACTCGTGTCACAGGGACACTTGTAAAACCGATGTGTTCAGATTTAGCTCGTTTCGGTCTAAAACAGCTTGTTTCGCTGTATTAAGCAAGAATACGTGCTTTTCGCGCAGTTACAAGAGAAAAAGTTTTGACGCATGTCACAGGGACACTTGTAAAACCGATGTGTTCAGATCTAGCTCGTTTTGGTGTAAAACAGCTTGTTTTGTTGTATTAAGCACGAACACATGCTTTTCGCGCAGTTATAAGAGAAAAAGTTTAGACGCGTATCAGAGGAACACTTGTAAAACCGATGTGTTGTGATTTAGCTCCTTTCGGTCTAAAACAGCTTGTTTCGTTGTATTAAGCAAGAATACATGCTTTTCGCGCAGTTATATAAGAAAAAGTTTTGACGCGTATCAGAGGAACACTTGTAAAACCGATGTGTTGTGATTTAGCTCGTTTCGGTCTAAAACAGCTTGTTTCGCTGTATTAAGCAAGAATACATGCTTTTCGCGCAGTTATAAGAGAAAAAAGTTTTGACGCGTATCAGAGGAACACTTGTAAAACCGATGTGTTGCGATTTAGCTCGTTTCGGTCTAAAACAGCTTGTTGCGCCGTATTAAGCAAGAATACATGCTTTTCGCGCAGGTATAAGAGAAAAAGTTTTGACGCGTGTCACAGGGACACGTGTAAAACCGACGTGTTCAGATTTAGCTCGTTTCGGTCTAAAACAGCTTGATTCGTTGTATTAAGCACGAATACATGCTTTTCCCGCAGTTATAAGAGAAAAAGTTTTGACGAGTATCACGTGGATACTTGTAAAACCGATGCGTTCAGATACAGCTCGTTTCGGTCTAAAACAGCTTGTTTCGTTTTATTAAGCACGAATACATGCTTTTCGCGCAGTTATAAGAGAAAAAGTTTTGACGCGTATCAGAGGAACACTTGTAAAACCGATGTGTTGTGATTTAACTCGTTTCGGTCTAAAACAGCTTGTTTCGTTGTATTAAGCAAGAATACATGCTTTTCGCACTGTCATAAAAGAAAAAGTTTTGACGCGTGTCACAGGGACACTAGTAAAACCGATGTGTTCAGATTTAGCTCGTTTCGGTCTAAAACAGCTTGTTTCGCTGTATTAAGCAAGAATACGTGCTTTCGCGCAGTTACAAGAGAAAAAGTTTTGACGCGTGTCACAGGGACACTTGTAAAACCGATGTGTTCAGATCTAGCTCGTTTTGGTGTAAAACAGCTTGTTTCGTTGTATTAAGCACGAACACATGCTTTTCGCGCAGTTATAAGAGAAAAAGTTTAGGACGCGTATCAGAGGAACACTTGTAAAACCGATGTGTTGTGATTTAGCTCGTTTCGGTCTAAAGCAGCTTGTTTCGTTGTATTAAGCAAGAATACATGCTTTTCGCGCAGTTATAAAAGAAAATGTTTTGACGTGTATCAGAGGAACACTTGTAAAACCGATGTGTTGTGATTTAGCTCGTTTCGGTCTAAAACAGCTTGTTTCGCTGTATTAAGCAAGAATACATGCTTTTCGCGCAGTTATAAGAGAAAACGTTTTGACGCGTGTCACAGGGACACTTGTAAAACCGATGTGTTCAGATTTACCTCGTTTCGGTCTAAAACAGCTTGTTTCGTTGAACTAAGCACGAATACATGCTTTTCGCGCAGTTATAAGAGAAAAAAGTTTTGACGCGTATCAGAGGAACACTTGAAAACCGATGTGTTGCGATTTAGCTCGTTTCGGTCTAAAACAGCTTGTTTCGCTGTATTAAGCAAGAATACATGCTTTTCGCGCAGTTATAAGAGAAAAAGTTTTGACGCGTGTCACAGGGACACTTCTAAAACCGATGTGTTGTGATTTAGCTCGTTTCGGTCTAAAACAGCTTGTTTCGTTGTATTAAGCAAGAATACATGCTTTTCGCGCAGTTATAAGAGAAAAAGTTTTGACGCGTATCAGAGGAACACTTGTAAAACCGATGTGTTGTGATTTAGCTCGTTTCGGTCTAAAACAGCTTGTTTCGTTGTATTAAGCAAGAATACGTGCTTTTCGCGCAGTTATAAGAGAAAAAGTTTTGACACGTGTCACAGGGACACTTGTAAAACCGATGTGTTCAGATTTACCCCGTTTCGGTCTAAAACAGCTTGTTTCGTTAGACTAAGCACGAATACATGCTTTTCGCGCAGTTACAAGAGAAAAAAGTTTTGACGCGTATCAGAGGAACACTTGTAAAACCGATGTGTTGTGATTTAGCTCGTTTCGGTCTAAAACAGCTTGTTTCGCTGTATTAAGCAAGAATACGTGCTTTTCGCGCAGTTATAAGAGAAAAAGTTTTGACGCGTGTCACAGGGACACGTGTAAAACCAACGTGTTCAGATTTAGCTCGTTTCGGTCTAAACAGCTTGATTCGTTGTATTAAGCACGAGTACATGCTTTTCGCGCAGTTATAACAGAAAAAGTTTTGAAGAGTATCACGTGGATACTTGTAAAACCGATGCGTTCAGATACAGCTCGTTTCGGTCTAAAACAGCTTGTTTCGTTTTATTAGGCACGAATACATGCTTTTCGCGCAGTTATAAGAGAAAAGTTTTGACGCGTATCAGAAAAACACTTGTAAAACCGATGTGTTGTGATTTAACTCGTTTCGGTCCAAAACAGCTTGTTTCGCTGTATTAAGCAAGAATACATGCTTTTCGCGCAGTTATAAGAGAAAAGGTTGTGACGCGTGTCACAGGGACACTAGTAAAACCGATGTGTTCAGATTTAGCTCGTTTCGGTCTAAAACAGCTTGTTTCGCTGTATTAAGCACGAATACATGCTTTTCGCGCAGTTATAAGAGAAAAAGTTTTGAAGAGTATCACGTGGATACTTGTAAAACCGATGCGTTCAGATACAGCTCGTTTCGGTCTAAAACAGCTTGTTTCGTTTTATTAAGCACGAATACATGCTTTTCGCGCCGTTATAAGAGAAAAGTTTTGAGGCGTATCAGAGGAACACTTGTAAAACCGATGTGTTGTGATTTAGCTCGTTTCGGTCTAAAACAGCTTGTTTCGCTGTATTAAGCAAGAATACATGCTTTTCGCGCAGTTATAAGAGAAAAAAGTTTTGACGCGTGTCACAGGGACACTTGTAAAACCGATGTGTTCAGATTTACCTCGTTTCGGTCTAAACAGCTTGTTTCGTTGAACTAAGCACGAATACATGCTTTTCGCGCAGTTATAAGAGAAAAAAGTTTTGACGCGTATCAGAGGAACACTTGTAAAACCGATGTGTTGCGATTTAACTCGTTTCGGTCTAAAACAACTTGTTTCGCTGTATTAAGCAAGAATACATGCTTTTCGCCCAGTTATAAGAGAAAAAGTTTTGACGCGTATCAGAGGAACACTTGTAAAACCGATGTGTTGTGATTTAACTTGTTTCGGTCTAAAACAGCTTGTTTCGTTGTATTAAGCAAGAATACATGCTTTTTGCGCAGTTATAAGAGAAAAAGTTTTGACGCGTGTCACGGGACACTTGTAAAACCGATGTGTTCAGATTTAGCTCGTTTCGGTCTAAAACAACTTGTTTCGTTGTATTAAGCACGAATACATGCTTTTCGCGCAGTTATAAGAGAAAAAGTTTTGACGCGTATCAGAGTAACACTTGTAAAACCGATGTGTTGTGATTTAGCTCGTTTTGGTCTAAAACAGCTTGTTTCGCTGTATTAAGCAAGAATACGTGCTTTTCGCGCAGTTATAAGAGAAAAAGTTTTGACGCGTGTCACAGGGACACTTGTAAAACCGATGTGTTAAGATCTAGCTCCTTTTGGTGTAAAACAGCTTGTTTCGTTGTATTAAGCAAGAATGCATGCTTTTCGCGCAGTTATAAGAGAAAAAGATTAGACGCGTATCAGAGGAACACTTGTAAAACCGATGTGTTGTGATTTAGCTCGTTTCGGTCTAAAACAGCTTCTTTCGTTGTATTAAGCAAGAATGCATGCTTTTCGCGCAGTTATAAGAGAAAAAGTTTTGACGCGTATCAGAGGAACACTTGTAAAACCGATGTGTTGTGATTTAGCTCGTTTCGGTCTAAAACAGCTTGTTTCGCTGTATTAAGCAAGAATACGTGCTTTTCGCGCAGTTTTAAGAGAAAAAGTTTTGACGCGTGTCACAGGGACACGTGTAAAACCGACGTGTTCAGATTTAGCTCGTTTCGGTCTAAAACAGCTTGATTCGTTGTATTAAGCACGAATACATGCTTTTCGCGCAGTTATAACAGAAAAAGTTTTGAAGAGTATCACGTGGATACTTGTAAAACCGATGCGTTCAGATACAGCTCGTTTCGGTCTAAAACAGCTTGTTTCGTTTTATTAAGCACGAATACATGCTTTTCGCGCAGTTATAAGAGAAAAGTTTTGACGCGTATCAGAGGAACACTTGTAAAACCGATGTGTTGTGATTTAACTCGTTTCGGTCCAAAACAGCTTGTTTCGCTGTATTAAGCAAGAATACACGCTTTTCGCGCAGTTATAAGAGAAAAGGTTGTGACGCGTGTCACAGGACACTAGTAAAACCGATGTGTTCAGATTTATCTCGTTTCGGTCTAAAACAGCTTGTTTCGCTGTATTAAGCACGAATATATGCTTTTCGCGCAGTTATAAGAGAAAAAGTTTTGAAGAGTATCACGTGGATACTTGTAAAACCGATGCGTTCAGATACAGCTCGTTTCGGTCTAAAACAGCTTGTTTCGTTTTATTAAGCACGAATACATGCTTTTCGCGCCGTTATAAGAGAAAAGTTTTGAGGCGTATCAGAGGAACACTTGTAAAACCGATGTGTTGTGATTTAGCTCGTTTCGGTCTAAAACAGCTTGTTTCGCTGTATTAAGCAAGAATACATGCTTCTCGCGCAGTTATAAGAGAAAAAGTTTTGACGCGTGTCACAGGGACACTTGTAAAACCGATGTGTTCAGATTTACCTCGTTTCGGTCTAAAACAGCTTGTTTCGTTGAACTAAGCACGAATACATGCTTTTCGCGCAGTTATAGGAGAAAAAAGTTTTGACGCGTATCAGAGGAACACTTGTAAAACCGATGTGTTGCGATTTAACTCGTTTCGGTCTAAAACAGCTTGTTTCGCTGTATTAAGCAAGAATACATGCTTTTCGCCCAGTTATAAGAGAAAAAGTTTTGACGCGTGTCACAGAGACACTTCTAAAACCGATGTGTTGTGATTTAGCTCGTTTCGGTCTAAAACAGCTTGTTTCGTTGTATTAAGCAAGAATACATGCTTTTCGCGCAGTTATAAGAGAAAAAGTTTTGACGCGTATCAGAGGAACACTTGTAAAACCGATGTGTTGTGATTTAGCTTGTTTCGGTCTAAAACAGCTTGTTTCGTTGTATTAAGCAAGAATACATGCTTTTTGCGCAGTTATAAGAGAAAAAGTTTTGACGCGTGTCACGGGACACTTGTAAAACCGATGTGTTCAGATTTAGCTCGTTTCGGTCTAAAACAACTTGTTTCGTTGTATTAAGCACGAATACATGCTTTTCGCGCAGTTATAAGAGAAAAAAGTTTTGACGCGTATCAGAGTAACACTTGTAAAACCGATGTGTTGTGATTTAGCTCGTTTTGGTCTAAAACAGCTTGTTTCGCTGTATTAAGCAAGAATACGTGCTTTTCGCGCAGTTATAAGAGAAAAAGTTTTGACGCGTGTCACAGGGACACTTGTAAAACCGATGTGTTCAGATCTAGCTCCTTTTGGTGTAAAACAGCTTCTTTCGTTGCATTAAGCAAGAATGCATGCTTTTCGCGCAGTTATAAGAGAAAAAGTTTTGCCGCGTATCAGAGGAACACTTGTAAAACCGATGTGTTGTGATTTAGCTCGTTTCGGTCTAAAACAGCTTGTTTCGCTGTATTAAGCAAGAATACATGCTTTTCGCGCAGTTATAAGAGAAAAGGTTGTGACGCGTGTCACAGGGACACTAGTAAAACCGATGTGTTCAGATTTAGCTCGTGTCGGTCTAAAACAGCTTGTTTCGTTGTATTAAGCAAGAATACGTGCTTTTCGCGCAGTTACAAGCGAAAAAGTTTTGACGCGTGTCACAGGGACACTTGTAAAACCGATGTGTTTAGATCTAGCTCGTTTTGGTGTAAAACAGCTTGTTTCGTTGTATTAAGCACGAACACATGCTTTTCGCGCAGTTATAAGAGAAAAAGTTTAGACGCGTATCAGAGGAACACTTGTAAAACCGATGTGTTGTGATTTAGCTCGTTTCGGTCTAAAGCAGCTTGTTTCGTTGTATTAAGCAAGAATACATGCTTTTCGCGCAGTTTTAAGAGAAAAAGTTTTGACGCGTGTCACAGGGACACGTGTAAAACCGACGTGTTCAGATTTAGCTCGTTTCGGTCTAAAACAGCTTGATTCGTTGTATTAAGCACGAATACATGCTTTTCGCGCAGTTATAACAGAAAAAGTTTTGAAGAGTATCACGTGGATACTTGTAAAACCGATGCGTTCAGATACAGCTCGTTCGGTCTAAAACAGCTTGTTTCGTTTTATTAAGCACGAATACATGCTTTTCGCGCAGTTATAAGAGAAAAGTTTTGACGCGTATCAGAGGAACACTTGTAAAACCGATGTGTTGTGATTTAACTCGTTTCGGTCCAAAACAGCTTGTTTCGCTGTATTAAGCAAGAATACACGCTTTTCGCGCAGTTATAAGAGAAAAGGTTGTGACGCGTGTCACAGGGACACTAGTAAAACCGATGTGTTCAGATTTATCTCGTTTCGGTCTAAAACAGCTTGTTTCGCTGTATTAAGCACGAATATATGCTTTTCGCGCAGTTATAAGAGAAAAAGTTTTGACGCGTGTCACAGGGACACTTCTAAAACCGATGTGTTGTGATTTAGCTCGTTTCGGTCTAAAACAGCTTGTTTCGTTGTATTAAGCAAGAATACATGCTTTTCGCGCAGTTATAAGAGAAAAAGTTTTGACGCGTATCAGAGGAACACTTGTAAAACCGATGTGTTGTGATTTAGCTCGTTTCGGTCTAAAACAGCTTGTTTCGTTGTATTAAGCAAGAATACATGCTTTTCGCGCAGTTATAAGAGAAAAAGTTTTGACACGTGTCACAGGGACACTTGTAAAACCGATGTGTTCAGATTTACCCCGTTTCGGTCTAAAACAGCTTGTTTCGTTAGACTAAGCACGAATACATGCTTTTCGCGCAGTTACAAGAGAAAAAAGTTTTGACGCGTATCAGAGGAACACTTGTAAAACCGATGTGTTGTGATTTAGCTCGTTTCGGTCTAAAACAGCTTGTTTCGCTGTATTAAGCAAGAATACGTGCTTTTCGCGCAGTTATAAGAGAAAAAGTTTTGACGCGTGTCACAGGGACACGTGTAAAACCAACGTGTTCAGATTTAGCTCGTTTCGGTCTAAAACAGCTTGATTCGTTGTATTAAGCACGAATACATGCTTTTCGCGCAGTTATAACAGAAAAAGTTTTGAAGAGTATCACGTGGATACTTGTAAAACCGATGCGTTCAGATACAGCTCGTTTCGGTCTAAAACAGCTTGTTTCGTTTTATTAGGCACGAATACATGCTTTTCGCGCAGTTATAAGAGAAAAGTTTTGACGCGTATCAGAAAAACACTTGTAAAACCGATGTGTTGTGATTTAACTCGTTTCGGTCCAAAACAGCTTGTTTCGCTGTATTAAGCAAGAATACATGCTTTTCGCGCAGTTATAAGAGAAAAGGTTGTGACGCGTGTCACAGGGACACTAGTAAAACCGATGTGTTCAGATTTAGCTCGTTTCGGTCTAAAACAGCTTGTTTCGCTGTATTAAGCACGAATACATGCTTTTCGCGCAGTTATAAGAGAAAAAGTTTTGAAGAGTATCACGTGGATACTTGTAAAACCGATGCGTTCAGATACAGCTCGTTTCGGTCTAAAACAGCTTGTTTCGTTTTATTAAGCACGAATACATGCTTTTCGCGCCGTTATAAGAGAAAAGTTTTGAGGCGTATCAGAGGAACACTTGTAAAACCGATGTGTTGTGATTTAGCTCGTTTCGGTCTAAAACAGCTTGTTTCGCTGTATTAAGCAAGAATACATGCTTTTCGCGCAGTTATAAGAGAAAAAGTTTTGACGCGTGTCACAGGGGACACTTGTAAAACCCGATGTGTTCAGATTTACCTCGTTTCGGTCTAAAACAGCTTGTTTCGTTGAACTAAGCACGAATACATGCTTTTCGCGCAGTTATAAGAGAAAAAAGTTTTGACGCGTATCAGAGGAACACTTGTAAAACCGATGTGTTGCGATTTAACTCGTTTCGGTCTAAAACAGCTTGTTTCGCTGTATTAAGCAAGAATACATGCTTTTCGCCCAGTTATAAGAGAAAAAGTTTTGACGCGTGTCACAGAGACACTTCTAAAACCGATGTGTTGTGATTTAGCTCGTTTCGGTCTAAAACAGCTTGTTTCGTTGTATTAAGCAAGAATACATGCTTTCGCGCAGTTATAAGAGAAAAAGTTTTGACGCGTATCAGAGGAACACTTGTAAAACCGATGTTTGTGATTTAACTTGTTTCGGTCTAAAACAGCTTGTTTCGTTGTATTAAGCAAGAATACATGCTTTTTGCGCAGTTATAAGAGAAAAAGTTTTGACGCGTGTCACGGGACACTTGTAAAACCGATGTGTTCAGATTTAGCTCGTTTCGGTCTAAAACAACTTGTTTCGTTGTATTAAGCACGAATACATGCTTTTCGCGCAGTTATAAGAGAAAAAAGTTTTGACGCGTATCAGAGTAACACTTGTAAAACCGATGTGTTGTGATTTAGCTCGTTTTGGTCTAAAACAGCTTGTTTCGCTGTATTAAGCAAGAATACGTGCTTTTCGCGCAGTTATAAGAGAAAAAGTTTTGACGCGTGTCACAGGGACACTTGTAAAACCGATGTGTTAAGATCTAGCTCCTTTTGGTGTAAAACAGCTTGTTTCGTTGTATTAAGCAAGAATGCATGCTTTTCGCGCAGTTATAAGAGAAAAAGATTAGACGCGTATCAGAGGAACACTTGTAAAACCGATGTGTTGTGATTTAGCTCGTTTCGGTCTAAAACAGCTTCTTTCGTTGTATTAAGCAAGAATGCATGCTTTTCGCGCAGTTATAAGAGAAAAAGTTTTGACGCGTATCAGAGGAACACTTGTAAAACCGATGTGTTGTGATTTAGCTCGTTTCGGTCTAAAACAGCTTGTTTCGCTGTATTAAGCAAGAATACGTGCTTTTCGCGCAGTTTTAAGAGAAAAAGTTTTGACGCGTGTCACAGGGACACGTGTAAAACCGACGTGTTCAGATTTAGCTCGTTTCGGTCTAAAACAGCTTGATTCGTTGTATTAAGCACGAATACATGCTTTTCGCGCAGTTATAACAGAAAAAGTTTTGAAGAGTATCACGTGGATACTTGTAAAACCGATGCGTTCAGATACAGCTCGTTTCGGTCTAAAACAGCTTGTTTCGTTTTATTAAGCACGAATACATGCTTTTCGCGCAGTTATAAGAGAAAAGTTTTGACGCGTATCAGAGGAACACTTGTAAAACCGATGTGTTGTGATTTAACTCGTTTCGGTCCAAAACAGCTTGTTTCGCTGTATTAAGCAAGAATACACGCTTTTCGCGCAGTTATAAGAGAAAAGGTTGTGACGCGTGTCACAGGGACACTAGTAAAACCGATGTGTTCAGATTTATCTCGTTTCGGTCTAAAACAGCTTGTTTCGCTGTATTAAGCACGAATATATGCTTTTCGCGCAGTTATAAGAGAAAAAGTTTTGAAGAGTATCACGTGGATACTTGTAAAACCGATGCGTTCAGATACAGCTCGTTTCGGTCTAAAACAGCTTGTTTCGTTTTATTAAGCACGAATACATGCTTTTCGCGCCGTTATAAGAGAAAAGTTTTGAGGCGTATCAGAGGAACACTTGTAAAACCGATGTGTTGTGATTTAGCTCGTTTCGGTCTAAAACAGCTTGTTTCGCTGTATTAAGCAAGAATACATGCTTCTCGCGCAGTTATAAGAGAAAAAGTTTTGACGCGTGTCACAGGGACACTTGTAAAACCGATGTGTTCAGATTTACCTCGTTTCGGTCTAAAACAGCTTGTTTCGTTGAACTAAGCACGAATACATGCTTTTCGCGCAGTTATAGGAGAAAAAAGTTTTGACGCGTATCAGAGGAACACTTGTAAAACCGATGTGTTGCGATTTAACTCGTTTCGGTCTAAAACAGCTTGTTTCGCTGTATTAAGCAAGAATACATGCTTTTCGCCCAGTTATAAGAGAAAAAGTTTTGACGCGTGTCACAGAGACACTTCTAAAACCGATGTGTTGTGATTTAGCTCGTTTCGGTCTAAAACAGCTTGTTTCGTTGTATTAAGCAAGAATACATGCTTTTCGCGCAGTTATAAGAGAAAAAGTTTTGACGCGTATCAGAGGAACACTTGTAAAACCGATGTGTTGTGATTTAGCTTGTTTCGGTCTAAAACAGCTTGTTTCGTTGTATTAAGCAAGAATACATGCTTTTTGCGCAGTTATAAGAGAAAAAGTTTTGACGCGTGTCACGGGACACTTGTAAAACCGATGTGTTCAGATTTAGCTCGTTTCGGTCTAAAACAACTTGTTTCGTTGTATTAAGCACGAATACATGCTTTTCGCGCAGTTATAAGAGAAAAAAGTTTTGACGCGTATCAGAGTAACACTTGTAAAACCGATGTGTTGTGATTTAGCTCGTTTTGGTCTAAAACAGCTTGTTTCGCTGTATTAAGCAAGAATACGTGCTTTTCGCGCAGTTATAAGAGAAAAAGTTTTGACGCGTGTCACAGGGACACTTGTAAAACCGATGTGTTCAGATATAGCTCCTTTTGGTGTAAAACAGCTTCTTTCGTTGCATTAAGCAAGAATGCATGCTTTTCGCGCAGTTATAAGAGAAAAAGTTTTGCCGCGTATCAGAGGAACACTTGTAAAACCGATGTGTTGTGATTTAGCTCGTTTCGGTCTAAAACAGCTTGTTTCGCTGTATTAAGCAAGAATACATGCTTTTCGCGCAGTTATAAGAGAAAAGGTTGTGACGCGTGTCACAGGGACACTAGTAAAACCGATGTGTTCAGATTTAGCTCGTGTCGGTCTAAAACAGCTTGTTTCGTTGTATTAAGCAAGAATACGTGCTTTTCGCGCAGTTACAAGCGAAAAAGTTTTGACGCGTGTCACAGGGACACTTGTAAAACCGATGTGTTTAGATCTAGCTCGTTTTGGTGTAAAACAGCTTGTTTCGTTGTATTAAGCACGAACACATGCTTTTCGCGCAGTTATAAGAGAAAAAGTTTAGACGCGTATCAGAGGAACACTTGTAAAACCGATGTGTTATGATTTAGCTCGTTTCGGTCTAAAGCAGCTTGTTTCGTTGTATTAAGCAAGAATACATGCTTTTCGCGCAGTTATAAAAGAAAATGTTTTGACGTGTATCAGAGGAACACTTGTAAAACCGATGTGTTGTGATTTAGCTCGTTTCGGTCTAAAACAGCTTGTTTCGCTGTATTAAGCAAGAATACATGCTTTTCGCGCAGTTATAAGAGAAAAAGTTTTGAAGAGTATCACGTGGATACTTGTAAAACCGATGCTTTCAGATACAGCTCGTTTCGGTCTAAAACAGCTTGTTTCGTTTTATTAAGCACGAATACATGCTTTTCGCGCAGTTATAAGAGAAAAGTTTTGACGCGTATCAGAGGAACACTTGTAAAACCGATGTGTTGTGATTTAACTCGTTTCGGTCTAAAACCGCTTGTTTCGCTGTATTAAGCAAGAATACATGCTTTTTGCGCAGTTACAAGAGAAAAGGTTGTGACGCGTGTCACAGGGACACTAGTAAAACCGATGTGTTCAGATTTAGCTCGTTTCGGTCTAAAACAGCTTGTTTCGCTGTATTAAGCAAGAATACATGCTTTTCGCACAGTTATAAGAGAAAAAGTTTTGACGCGTGTCACAGGGACACTTGTAAAACCGATGTGTTGTGATTTAGCTCGTTTCGGTCTAAAACAGCTTGTTTCGTTGTATTAAGCAAGAATACATGCTTTTCGCGCAGTTATAAGAGAAAAAGTTTTGACGCGTATCAGAGGAACACTTGTAAAACCGATGTGTTGTGATTTAACTTGTTTCGGTCTAAAACAGCTTGTTTCGTTGTATTAAGCAAGAATACATGCTTTTTGCGCAGTTATAAGAGAAAAAGTTTTGACGCGTGTCACGGGACACTTGTAAAACCGATGTGTTCAGATTTAGCTCGTTTCGGTCTAAAACAACTTGTTTCGTTGTATTAAGCACGAATACATGCTTTTCGCGCAGTTATAAGAGAAAAAAGTTTTGACGCGTATCAGAGTAACACTTGTAAAACCGATGTGTTGTGATTTAGCTCGTTTTGGTCTAAAACAGCTTGTTTCGCTGTATTAAGCAAGAATACGTGCTTTTCGCGCAGTTATAAGAGAAAAGTTTTGACGCGTGTCACAGGGACACTTGTAAACCGATGTGTTAAGATCTAGCTCCTTTTGGTGTAAAACAGCTTGTTTCGTTGTATTAAGCAAGAATGCATGCTTTTCGCGCAGTTATAAGAGAAAAAGATTAGACGCGTATCAGAGGAACACTTGTAAAACCGATGTGTTGTGATTTAGCTCGTTTCGGTCTAAAACAGCTTCTTTCGTTGTATTAAGCAAGAATGCATGCTTTTCGCGCAGTTATAAGAGAAAAAGTTTTGACGCGTATCAGAGGAACACTTGTAAAACCGATGTGTTGTGATTTAGCTCGTTTCGGTCTAAAACAGCTTGTTTCGCTGTATTAAGCAAGAATACGTGCTTTTCGCGCAGTTTTAAGAGAAAAAGTTTTGACGCGTGTCACAGGGACACGTGTAAAACCGACGTGTTCAGATTTAGCTCGTTTCGGTCTAAAACAGCTTGATTCGTTGTATTAAGCACGAATACATGCTTTTCGCGCAGTTATAACAAAAAAAGTTTTGGAGTATCACGTGGATACTTGTAAAACCGATGCGTTCAGATACAGCTCGTTTCGGTCTAAAACAGCTTGTTTCGTTTTATTAAGCACGAATACATGCTTTTCGCGCAGTTATAAGAGAAAAGTTTTGACGCGTATCAGAGGAAACACTTGTAAAACCGATGTGTTGTGATTTAACTCGTTTCGGTCCAAACAGCTTGTTTCGCTGTATTAAGCAAGAATACACGCTTTTCGCGCAGTTATAAGAGAAAAGGTTGTGACGCGTGTCACAGGGACACTAGTAAAACCGATGTGTTCAGATTTATCTCGTTTCGGTCTAAAACAGCTTGTTTCGCTGTATTAAGCACGAATATATGCTTTTCGCACAGTTATAAGAGAAAAAGTTTTGACGCGTGTCACAGGGACACTTGTAAAACCGATGTGTTGTGATTTAGCTCGTTTCGGTCTAAAACAGCTTGTTTCGTTGTATTAAGCAAGAATACATGCTTTCGCGCAGTTATAAGAGAAAAAGTTTTGACGCGTATCAGAGGAACACTTGTAAAACCGATGTGTTGTGATTTTAACTTGTTTCGGTCTAAAACAGCTTGTTTCGTTGTATTAAGCAAGAATACATGCTTTTTGCGCAGTTATAAGAGAAAAAGTTTTGACGCGTGTCACGGGACACTTGTAAAACCGATGTGTTCAGATTTAGCTCGTTTCGGTCTAAAACAACTTGTTTCGTTGTATTAAGCACGAATACATGCTTTTCGCGCAGTTATAAGAGAAAAAAAGTTTTGACGCGTATCAGAGTAACACTTGTAAAACCGATGTGTTGTGATTTAGCTCGTTTTGGTCTAAAACAGCTTGTTTCGCTGTATTAAGCAAGAATACGTGCTTTTCGCGCAGTTATAAGAGAAAAAGTTTTGACGCGTGTCACAGGGACACTTGTAAAACCGATGTGTTAAGATCTAGCTCCTTTTGGTGTAAAACAGCTTGTTTCGTTGTATTAAGCAAGAATGCATGCTTTTCGCGCAGTTATAAGAGAAAAAGATTAGACGCGTATCAGAGGAACACTTGTAAAACCGATGTGTTGTGATTTAGCTCGTTTCGGTCTAAAACAGCTTCTTTCGTTGTATTAAGCAAGAATGCATGCTTTTCGCGCAGTTATAAGAGAAAAAGTTTTGACGCGTATCAGAGGAACACTTGTAAAACCGATGTGTTGTGATTTAGCTCGTTTCGGTCTAAAACAGCTTGTTTCGCTGTATTAAGCAAGAATACGTGCTTTTCGCGCAGTTTTAAGAGAAAAAGTTTTGACGCGTGTCACAGGGACACGTGTAAAACCGACGTGTTCAGATTTAGCTCGTTTCGGTCTAAAACAGCTTGATTCGTTGTATTAAGCACGAATACATGCTTTTCGCGCAGTTATAACAGAAAAAGTTTTGAAGAGTATCACGTGGATACTTGTAAAACCGATGCGTTCAGATACAGCTCGTTTCGGTCTAAAACAGCTTGTTTCGTTTTATTAAGCACGAATACATGCTTTTCGCGCAGTTATAAGAGAAAAGTTTTGACGCGTATCAGAGGAACACTTGTAAAACCGATGTGTTGTGATTTAACTCGTTTCGGTCCAAAACAGCTTGTTTCGCTGTATTAAGCAAGAATACACGCTTTTCGCGCAGTTATAAGAGAAAAGGTTGTGACGCGTGTCACAGGGACACTAGTAAAACCGATGTGTTCAGATTTATCTCGTTTCGGTCTAAAACAGCTTGTTTCGCTGTATTAAGCACGAATATATGCTTTTCGCGCAGTTATAAGAGAAAAAGTTTTGAAGAGTATCACGTGGATACTTGTAAAACCGATTGCGTTCAGATACAGCTCGTTTCGGTCTAAAACAGCTTGTTTCGTTTTATTAAGCACGAATACATGCTTTTCGCGCCGTTATAAGAGAAAAGTTTTGAGGCGTATCAGAGGAACACTTGTAAAACCGATGTGTTGTGATTTAGCTCGTTTCGGTCTAAAACAGCTTGTTTCGCTGTATTAAGCAAGAATACATGCTTCTCGCGCAGTTATAAGAGAAAAAGTTTTGACGCGTGTCACAGGGACACTTGTAAAACCGATGTGTTCAGATTTACCTCGTTTCGGTCTAAAACAGCTTGTTTCGTTGAACTAAGCACGAATACATGCTTTTCGCGCAGTTATAGGAGAAAAAAGTTTTGACGCGTATCAGAGGAACACTTGTAAAACCGATGTGTTGCGATTTAACTCGTTTCGGTCTAAAACAGCTTGTTTCGCTGTATTAAGCAAGAATACATGCTTTTCGCCCAGTTATAAGAGAAAAAGTTTTGACGCGTGTCACAGAGACACTTCTAAAACCGATGTGTTGTGATTTAGCTCGTTTCGGTCTAAAACAGCTTGTTTCGTTGTATTAAGCAAGAATACATGCTTTTCGCGCAGTTATAAGAGAAAAAGTTTTGACGCGTATCAGAGGAACACTTGTAAAACCGATGTGTTGTGATTTAGCTTGTTTCGGTCTAAAACAGCTTGTTTCGTTGTATTAAGCAAGAATACATGCTTTTTGCGCAGTTATAAGAGAAAAAGTTTTGACGCGTGTCACGGGACACTTGTAAAACCGATGTGTTCAGATTTAGCTCGTTTCGGTCTAAAACAACTTGTTTCGTTGTATTAAGCACGAATACATGCTTTTCGCGCAGTTATAAGAGAAAAAAGTTTTGACGCGTATCAGAGTAACACTTGTAAAACCGATGTGTTGTGATTTAGCTCGTTTTGGTCTAAAACAGCTTGTTTCGCTGTATTAAGCAAGAATACGTGCTTTTCGCGCAGTTATAAGAGAAAAAGTTTTGACGCGTGTCACAGGGACACTTGTAAAACCGATGTGTTCAGATCTAGCTCCTTTTGGTGTAAAACAGCTTCTTTCGTTGCATTAAGCAAGAATGCATGCTTTTCGCGCAGTTATAAGAGAAAAAGTTTTGCCGCGTATCAGAGGAACACTTGTAAAACCGATGTGTTGTGATTTAGCTCGTTTCGGTCTAAAACAGCTTGTTTCGCTGTATTAAGCAAGAATACATGCTTTTCGCGCAGTTATAAGAGAAAAGGTTGTGACGCGTGTCACAGGGACACTAGTAAAACCGATGTGTTCAGATTTAGCTCGTGTCGGTCTAAAACAGCTTGTTTCGTTGTATTAAGCAAGAATACGTGCTTTTCGCGCAGTTACAAGCGAAAAAGTTTTGACGCGTGTCACAGGGACACTTGTAAAACCGATGTGTTTAGATCTAGCTCGTTTTGGTGTAAAACAGCTTGTTTCGTTGTATTAAGCACGAACACATGCTTTTCGCGCAGTTATAAGAGAAAAAGTTTAGACGCGTATCAGAGGAACACTTGTAAAACCGATGTGTTGTGATTTAGCTCGTTTCGGTCTAAAGCAGCTTGTTTCGTTGTATTAAGCAAGAATACATGCTTTTCGCGCAGTTTTAAGAGAAAAAGTTTTGACGCGTGTCACAGGGACACGTGTAAAACCGACGTGTTCAGATTTAGCTCGTTTCGGTCTAAAACAGCTTGATTCGTTGTATTAAGCACGAATACATGCTTTTCGCGCAGTTATAACAGAAAAAGTTTTGAAGAGTATCACGTGGATACTTGTAAAACCGATGCGTTCAGATACAGCTCGTTTCGGTCTAAAACAGCTTGTTTCGTTTTATTAAGCACGAATACATGCTTTTCGCGCAGTTATAAGAGAAAAGTTTTGACGCGTATCAGAGGAACACTTGTAAAACCGATGTGTTGTGATTTAACTCGTTTCGGTCCAAAACAGCTTGTTTCGCTGTATTAAGCAAGAATACACGCTTTTCGCGCAGTTATAAGAGAAAAGGTTGTGACGCGTGTCACAGGGACACTAGTAAAACCGATGTGTTCAGATTTATCTCGTTTCGGTCTAAAACAGCTTGTTTCGCTGTATTAAGCACGAATATATGCTTTTCGCGCAGTTATAAGAGAAAAAGTTTTGACGCGTGTCACAGGGACACTTCTAAAACCGATGTGTTGTGATTTAGCTCGTTTCGGTCTAAAACAGCTTGTTTCGTTGTATTAAGCAAGAATACATGCTTTTCGCGCAGTTATAAGAGAAAAAGTTTTGACGCGTATCAGAGGAACACTTGTAAAACCGATGTGTTGTGATTTAGCTCGTTTCGGTCTAAAACAGCTTGTTTCGTTGTATTAAGCAAGAATACATGCTTTTCGCGCAGTTATAAGAGAAAAAGTTTTGACACGTGTCACAGGGACACTTGTAAAACCGATGTGTTCAGATTTACCCCGTTTCGGTCTAAAACAGCTTGTTTCGTTAGACTAAGCACGAATACATGCTTTTCGCGCAGTTACAAGAGAAAAAAGTTTTGACGCGTATCAGAGGAACACTTGTAAAACCGATGTGTTGTGATTTAGCTCGTTTCGGTCTAAAACAGCTTGTTTCGCTGTATTAAGCAAGAATACGTGCTTTTCGCGCAGTTATAAGAGAAAAAGTTTTGACGCGTGTCACAGGGACACGTGTAAAACCAACGTGTTCAGATTTAGCTCGTTTCGGTCTAAAACAGCTTGATTCGTTGTATTAAGCACGAATACATGCTTTTCGCGCAGTTATAACAGAAAAAGTTTTGAAGAGTATCACGTGGATACTTGTAAAACCGATGCGTTCAGATACAGCTCGTTTCGGTCTAAAACAGCTTGTTTCGTTTTATTAGGCACGAATACATGCTTTTCGCGCAGTTATAAGAGAAAAGTTTTGACGCGTATCAGAAAAACACTTGTAAAACCGATGTGTTGTGATTTAACTCGTTTCGGTCCAAAACAGCTTGTTTCGCTGTATTAAGCAAGAATACATGCTTTTCGCGCAGTTATAAGAGAAAAGGTTGTGACGCGTGTCACAGGGACACTAGTAAAACCGATGTGTTCAGATTTAGCTCGTTTCGGTCTAAAACAGCTTGTTTCGCTGTATTAAGCACGAATACATGCTTTTCGCGCAGTTATAAGAGAAAAAGTTTTGAAGAGTATCACGTGGATACTTGTAAAACCGATGCGTTCAGATACAGCTCGTTTCGGTCTAAAACAGCTTGTTTCGTTTTATTAAGCACGAATACATGCTTTTCGCGCCGTTATAAGAGAAAAGTTTTGAGGCGTATCAGAGGAACACTTGTAAAACCGATGTGTTGTGATTTAGCTCGTTTCGGTCTAAAACAGCTTGTTTCGCTGTATTAAGCAAGAATACATGCTTTTCGCGCAGTTATAAGAGAAAAAGTTTTGACGCGTGTCACAGGGACACTTGTAAAACCGATGTGTTCAGATTTACCTCGTTTCGGTCTAAAACAGCTTGTTTCGTTGAACTAAGCACGAATACATGCTTTTCGCGCAGTTATAAGAGAAAAAAGTTTTGACGCGTATCAGAGGAACACTTGTAAAACCGATGTGTTGCGATTTAACTCGTTTCGGTCTAAAACAGCTTGTTTCGCTGTATTAAGCAAGAATACATGCTTTTCCGCCCAGTTATAAGAGAAAAAGTTTTGACGCGTGTCACAGAGACACTTCTAAAACCGATGTGTTGTGATTTAGCTCGTTTCGGTCTAAAACAGCTTGTTTCGTTGTATTAAGCAAGAATACATGCTTTCGCGCAGTTATAAGAGAAAAAGTTTTGACGCGTATCAGAGGAACACTTGTAAAACCGATGTGTTGTGATTTAACTTGTTTCGGTCTAAAACAGCTTGTTTCGTTGTATTAAGCAAGAATACATGCTTTTTGCGCAGTTATAAGAGAAAAAGTTTTGACGCGTGTCACGGGACACTTGTAAAACCGATGTGTTCAGATTTAGCTCGTTTCGGTCTAAAACAACTTGTTTCGTTGTATTAAGCACGAATACATGCTTTTCGCGCAGTTATAAGAGAAAAAAGTTTTGACGCGTATCAGAGTAACACTTGTAAAACCGATGTGTTGTGATTTAGCTCGTTTTGGTCTAAAACAGCTTGTTTCGCTGTATTAAGCAAGAATACGTGCTTTTCGCGCAGTTATAAGAGAAAAAGTTTTGACGCGTGTCACAGGGACACTTGTAAAACCGATGTGTTAAGATCTAGCTCCTTTTGGTGTAAAACAGCTTGTTTCGTTGTATTAAGCAAGAATGCATGCTTTTCGCGCAGTTATAAGAGAAAAAGATTAGACGCGTATCAGAGGAACACTTGTAAAACCGATGTGTTGTGATTTAGCTCGTTTCGGTCTAAAACAGCTTCTTTCGTTGTATTAAGCAAGAATGCATGCTTTTCGCGCAGTTATAAGAGAAAAAGTTTTGACGCGTATCAGAGGAACACTTGTAAAACCGATGTGTTGTGATTTAGCTCGTTTCGGTCTAAAACAGCTTGTTTCGCTGTATTAAGCAAGAATACGTGCTTTTCGCGCAGTTTTAAGAGAAAAAGTTTTGACGCGTGTCACAGGGACACGTGTAAAACCGACGTGTTCAGATTTAGCTCGTTTCGGTCTAAAACAGCTTGATTCGTTGTATTAAGCACGAATACATGCTTTTCGCGCAGTTATAACAGAAAAAGTTTTGAAGAGTATCACGTGGATACTTGTAAAACCGATGCGTTCAGATACAGCTCGTTTCGGTCTAAAACAGCTTGTTTCGTTTATTAAGCACGAATACATGCTTTTCGCGCAGTTATAAGAGAAAAGTTTTGACGCGTATCAGAGGAACACTTGTAAAACCGATGTGTTGTGATTTAACTCGTTTCGGTCCAAAACAGCTTGTTTCGCTGTATTAAGCAAGAATACACGCTTTTCGCGCAGTTATAAGAGAAAAGGTTGTGACGCGTGTCACAGGGACACTAGTAAAACCGATGTGTTCAGATTTATCTCGTTTCGGTCTAAAACAGCTTGTTTCGCTGTATTAAGCACGAATATATGCTTTTCGCGCAGTTATAAGAGAAAAAGTTTTGAAGAGTATCACGTGGATACTTGTAAAACCGATGCGTTCAGATACAGCTCGTTTCGGTCTAAAACAGCTTGTTTCGTTTTATTAAGCACGAATACATGCTTTTCGCGCCGTTATAAGAGAAAAGTTTTGAGGCGTATCAGAGGAACACTTGTAAAACCGATGTGTTGTGATTTAGCTCGTTTCGGTCTAAAACAGCTTGTTTCGCTGTATTAAGCAAGAATACATGCTTTTCGCGCAGTTATAAGAGAAAAAGTTTTGACGCGTGTCACAGGGACACTTGTAAAACCGATGTGTTCAGATTTACCTCGTTTCGGTCTAAAACAGCTTGTTTCGTTGAACTAAGCACGAATACATGCTTTTCGCGCAGTTATAAGAGAAAAAAGTTTTGACGCGTATCAGAGGAACACTTGTAAAACCGATGTGTTGCGATTTAACTCGTTTCGGTCTAAAACAGCTTGTTTCGCTGTATTAAGCAAGAATACATGCTTTTCGCCCAGTTATAAGAGAAAAAGTTTTGACGCGTGTCACAGAGACACTTCTAAAACCGATGTGTTGTGATTTAGCTCGTTTCGGTCTAAAACAGCTTGTTTCGTTGTATTAAGCAAGAATACATGCTTTCGCGCAGTTATAAGAGAAAAAGTTTTGACGCGTATCAGAGGAACACTTGTAAAACCGATGTGTTGTGATTTAACTTGTTTCGGTCTAAAACAGCTTGTTTCGTTGTATTAAGCAAGAATACATGCTTTTTGCGCAGTTATAAGAGAAAAAGTTTTGACGCGTGTCACGGGACACTTGTAAAACCGATGTGTTCAGATTTAGCTCGTTTCGGTCTAAAACAACTTGTTTCGTTGTATTAAGCACGAATACATGCTTTTCGCGCAGTTATAAGAGAAAAAAGTTTTGACGCGTATCAGAGTAACACTTGTAAAACCGATGTGTTGTGATTTAGCTCGTTTTGGTCTAAAACAGCTTGTTTCGCTGTATTAAGCAAGAATACGTGCTTTTCGCGCAGTTATAAGAGAAAAAGTTTTGACGCGTGTCACAGGGACACTTGTAAAACCGATGTGTTAAGATCTAGCTCCTTTTGGTGTAAAACAGCTTGTTTCGTTGTATTAAGCAAGAATGCATGCTTTTCGCGCAGTTATAAGAGAAAAAGATTAGACGCGTATCAGAGGAACACTTGTAAAACCGATGTGTTGTGATTTAGCTCGTTTCGGTCTAAAACAGCTTCTTTCGTTGTATTAAGCAAGAATGCATGCTTTTCGCGCAGTTATAAGAGAAAAAGTTTTGACGCGTATCAGAGGAACACTTGTAAAACCGATGTGTTGTGATTTAGCTCGTTTCGGTCTAAAACAGCTTGTTTCGCTGTATTAAGCAAGAATACGTGCTTTTCGCGCAGTTTTAAGAGAAAAAGTTTTGACGCGTGTCACAGGGACACGTGTAAAACCGACGTGTTCAGATTTAGCTCGTTTCGGTCTAAAACAGCTTGATTCGTTGTATTAAGCACGAATACATGCTTTTCGCGCAGTTATAACAGAAAAAGTTTTGAAGAGTATCACGTGGATACTTGTAAAACCGATGCGTTCAGATACAGCTCGTTTCGGTCTAAAACAGCTTGTTTCGTTTTATTAAGCACGAATACATGCTTTTCGCGCAGTTATAAGAGAAAAGTTTTGACGCGTATCAGAGGAACACTTGTAAAACCGATGTGTTGTGATTTAACTCGTTTCGGTCCAAAACAGCTTGTTTCGCTGTATTAAGCAAGAATACACGCTTTTCGCGCAGTTATAAGAGAAAAGGTTGTGACGCGTGTCACAGGGACACTAGTAAAACCGATGTGTTCAGATTTATCTCGTTTCGGTCTAAAACAGCTTGTTTCGCTGTATTAAGCACGAATATATGCTTTTCGCGCAGTTATAAGAGAAAAAGTTTTGAAGAGTATCACGTGGATACTTGTAAAACCGATGCGTTCAGATACAGCTCGTTTCGGTCTAAAACAGCTTGTTTCGTTTTATTAAGCACGAATACATGCTTTTCGCGCCGTTATAAGAGAAAAGTTTTGAGGCGTATCAGAGGAACACTTGTAAAACCGATGTGTTGTGATTTAGCTCGTTTCGGTCTAAAACAGCTTGTTTCGCTGTATTAAGCAAGAATACATGCTTCTCGCGCAGTTATAAGAGAAAAAGTTTTGACGCGTGTCACAGGGACACTTGTAAAACCGATGTGTTCAGATTTACCTCGTTTCGGTCTAAAACAGCTTGTTTCGTTGAACTAAGCACGAATACATGCTTTTCGCGCAGTTATAGGAGAAAAAAGTTTTGACGCGTATCAGAGGAACACTTGTAAAACCGATGTGTTGCGATTTAACTCGTTTCGGTCTAAAACAGCTTGTTTCGCTGTATTAAGCAAGAATACATGCTTTTCGCCCAGTTATAAGAGAAAAAGTTTTGACGCGTGTCACAGAGACACTTCTAAAACCGATGTGTTGTGATTTAGCTCGTTTCGGTCTAAAACAGCTTGTTTCGTTGTATTAAGCAAGAATACATGCTTTTCGCGCAGTTATAAGAGAAAAAGTTTTGACGCGTATCAGAGGAACACTTGTAAAACCGATGTGTTGTGATTTAGCTTGTTTCGGTCTAAAACAGCTTGTTTCGTTGTATTAAGCAAGAATACATGCTTTTTGCGCAGTTATAAGAGAAAAAGTTTTGACGCGTGTCACGGGACACTTGTAAAACCGATGTGTTCAGATTTAGCTCGTTTCGGTCTAAAACAACTTGTTTCGTTGTATTAAGCACGAATACATGCTTTTCGCGCAGTTATAAGAGAAAAAAGTTTTGACGCGTATCAGAGTAACACTTGTAAAACCGATGTGTTGTGATTTAGCTCGTTTTGGTCTAAAACAGCTTGTTTCGCTGTATTAAGCAAGAATACGTGCTTTTCGCGCAGTTATAAGAGAAAAAGTTTTGACGCGTGTCACAGGGACACTTGTAAAACCGATGTGTTCAGATATAGCTCCTTTTGGTGTAAAACAGCTTCTTTCGTTGCATTAAGCAAGAATGCATGCTTTTCGCGCAGTTATAAGAGAAAAAGTTTTGCCGCGTATCAGAGGAACACTTGTAAAACCGATGTGTTGTGATTTAGCTCGTTTCGGTCTAAAACAGCTTGTTTCGCTGTATTAAGCAAGAATACATGCTTTTCGCGCAGTTATAAGAGAAAAGGTTGTGACGCGTGTCACAGGGACACTAGTAAAACCGATGTGTTCAGATTTAGCTCGTGTCGGTCTAAAACAGCTTGTTTCGTTGTATTAAGCAAGAATACGTGCTTTTCGCGCAGTTACAAGCGAAAAAGTTTTGACGCGTGTCACAGGGACACTTGTAAAACCGATGTGTTTAGATCTAGCTCGTTTTGGTGTAAAACAGCTTGTTTCGTTGTATTAAGCACGAACACATGCTTTTCGCGCAGTTATAAGAGAAAAAGTTTAGACGCGTATCAGAGGAACACTTGTAAAACCGATGTGTTGTGATTTAGCTCGTTTCGGTCTAAAGCAGCTTGTTTCGTTGTATTAAGCAAGAATACATGCTTTTCGCGCAGTTATAAAAGAAAAAGTTTTGACGTGTATCAGAGGAACACTTGTAAAACCGATGTGTTGTGATTTAGCTCGTTTCGGTCTAAAACAGCTTGTTTCGCTGTATTAAGCAAGAATACATGCTTTTCGCGCAGTTATAAGAGAAAAAGTTTTGAAGAGTATCACGTGGATACTTGTAAAACCGATGCTTTCAGATACAGCTCGTTTCGGTCTAAAACAGCTTGTTTCGTTTTATTAAGCACGAATACATGCTTTTCGCGCAGTTATAAGAGAAAAGTTTTGACGCGTATCAGAGGAACACTTGTAAAACCGATGTGTTGTGATTTAACTCGTTTCGGTCTAAAACCGCTTGTTTCGCTGTATTAAGCAAGAATACATGCTTTTTGCGCAGTTACAAGAGAAAAGGTTGTGACGCGTGTCACAGGGACACTAGTAAAACCGATGTGTTCAGATTTAGCTCGTTTCGGTCTAAAACAGCTTGTTTCGCTGTATTAAGCAAGAATACATGCTTTTCGCACAGTTATAAGAGAAAAAGTTTTGACGCGTGTCACAGGGACACTTGTAAAACCGATGTGTTGTGATTTAGCTCGTTTCGGTCTAAAACAGCTTGTTTCGTTGTATTAAGCAAGAATACATGCTTTCGCGCAGTTATAAGAGAAAAAGTTTTGACGCGTATCAGAGGAACACTTGTAAAACCGATGTGTTGTGATTTAACTTGTTTCGGTCTAAAACAGCTTGTTTCGTTGTATTAAGCAAGAATACATGCTTTTTGCGCAGTTATAAGAGAAAAAGTTTTGACGCGTGTCACGGGACACTTGTAAAACCGATGTGTTCAGATTTAGCTCGTTTCGGTCTAAAACAACTTGTTTCGTTGTATTAAGCACGAATACATGCTTTTCGCGCAGTTATAAGAGAAAAAAGTTTTGACGCGTATCAGAGTAACACTTGTAAAACCGATGTGTTGTGATTTAGCTCGTTTTGGTCTAAAACAGCTTGTTTCGCTGTATTAAGCAAGAATACGTGCTTTTCGCGCAGTTATAAGAGAAAAAGTTTTGACGCGTGTCACAGGGACACTTGTAAAACCGATGTGTTAAGATCTAGCTCCTTTTGGTGTAAAACAGCTTGTTTCGTTGTATTAAGCAAGAATGCATGCTTTTCGCGCAGTTATAAGAGAAAAAGATTAGACGCGTATCAGAGGAACACTTGTAAAACCGATGTGTTGTGATTTAGCTCGTTTCGGTCTAAAACAGCTTCTTTCGTTGTATTAAGCAAGAATGCATGCTTTTCGCGCAGTTATAAGAGAAAAAGTTTTGACGCGTATCAGAGGAACACTTGTAAAACCGATGTGTTGTGATTTAGCTCGTTTCGGTCTAAAACAGCTTGTTTCGCTGTATTAAGCAAGAATACGTGCTTTTCGCGCAGTTTTAAGAGAAAAAGTTTTGACGCGTGTCACAGGGACACGTGTAAAACCGACGTGTTCAGATTTAGCTCGTTTCGGTCTAAAACAGCTTGATTCGTTGTATTAAGCACGAATACATGCTTTTCGCGCAGTTATAACAGAAAAAGTTTTGAAGAGTATCACGTGGATACTTGTAAAACCGATGCGTTCAGATACAGCTCGTTTCGGTCTAAAACAGCTTGTTTCGTTTTATTAAGCACGAATACATGCTTTTCGCGCAGTTATAAGAGAAAAGTTTTGACGCGTATCAGAGGAACACTTGTAAAACCGATGTGTTGTGATTTAACTCGTTTCGGTCCAAAACAGCTTGTTTCGCTGTATTAAGCAAGAATACACGCTTTTCGCGCAGTTATAAGAGAAAAGGTTGTGACGCGTGTCACAGGGACACTAGTAAAACCGATGTGTTCAGATTTATCTCGTTTCGGTCTAAAACAGCTTGTTTCGCTGTATTAAGCACGAATATATGCTTTTCGCACAGTTATAAGAGAAAAAGTTTTGACGCGTGTCACAGGGACACTTGTAAAACCGATGTGTTGTGATTTAGCTCGTTTCGGTCTAAAACAGCTTGTTTCGTTGTATTAAGCAAGAATACATGCTTTCGCGCAGTTATAAGAGAAAAAGTTTTGACGCGTATCAGAGGAACACTTGTAAAACCGATGTGTTGTGATTTAACTTGTTTCGGTCTAAAACAGCTTGTTTCGTTGTATTAAGCAAGAATACATGCTTTTTGCGCAGTTATAAGAGAAAAAGTTTTGACGCGTGTCACGGGACACTTGTAAAACCGATGTGTTCAGATTTAGCTCGTTTCGGTCTAAAACAACTTGTTTCGTTGTATTAAGCACGAATACATGCTTTTCGCGCAGTTATAAGAGAAAAAAGTTTTGACGCGTATCAGAGTAACACTTGTAAAACCGATGTGTTGTGATTTAGCTCGTTTTGGTCTAAAACAGCTTGTTTCGCTGTATTAAGCAAGAATACGTGCTTTTCGCGCAGTTATAAGAGAAAAAGTTTTGACGCGTGTCACAGGGACACTTGTAAAACCGATGTGTTAAGATCTAGCTCCTTTTGGTGTAAAACAGCTTGTTTCGTTGTATTAAGCAAGAATGCATGCTTTTCGCGCAGTTATAAGAGAAAAAGATTAGACGCGTATCAGAGGAACACTTGTAAAACCGATGTGTTGTGATTTAGCTCGTTTCGGTCTAAAACAGCTTCTTTCGTTGTATTAAGCAAGAATGCATGCTTTTCGCGCAGTTATAAGAGAAAAAGTTTTGACGCGTATCAGAGGAACACTTGTAAAACCGATGTGTTGTGATTTAGCTCGTTTCGGTCTAAAACAGCTTGTTTCGCTGTATTAAGCAAGAATACGTGCTTTTCGCGCAGTTTAAGAGAAAAAGTTTTGACGCGTGTCACAGGGACACGTGTAAAACCGACGTGTTCAGATTTAGCTCGTTTCGGTCTAAAACAGCTTGATTCGTTGTATTAAGCACGAATACATGCTTTTCGCGCAGTTATAACAGAAAAAGTTTTGAAGAGTATCACGTGGATACTTGTAAAACCGATGCGTTCAGATACAGCTCGTTTCGGTCTAAAACAGCTTGTTTCGTTTTATTAAGCACGAATACATGCTTTTCGCGCAGTTATAAGAGAAAAGTTTTGACGCGTATCAGAGGAACACTTGTAAAACCGATGTGTTGTGATTTAACTCGTTTCGGTCCAAAACAGCTTGTTTCGCTGTATTAAGCAAGAATACACGCTTTTCGCGCAGTTATAAGAGAAAAGGTTGTGACGCGTGTCACAGGGACACTAGTAAAACCGATGTGTTCAGATTTATCTCGTTTCGGTCTAAAACAGCTTGTTTCGCTGTATTAAGCACGAATATATGCTTTTCGCGCAGTTATAAGAGAAAAAGTTTTGAAGAGTATCACGTGGATACTTGTAAAACCGATGCGTTCAGATACAGCTCGTTTCGGTCTAAAACAGCTTGTTTCGTTTTATTAAGCACGAATACATGCTTTTCGCGCCGTTATAAGAGAAAAGTTTTGAGGCGTATCAGAGGAACACTTGTAAAACCGATGTGTTGTGATTTAGCTCGTTTCGGTCTAAAACAGCTTGTTTCGCTGTATTAAGCAAGAATACATGCTTCTCGCGCAGTTATAAGAGAAAAAGTTTTGACGCGTGTCACAGGGACACTTGTAAAACCGATGTGTTCAGATTTACCTCGTTTCGGTCTAAAACAGCTTGTTTCGTTGAACTAAGCACGAATACATGCTTTTCGCGCAGTTATAGGAGAAAAAAGTTTTGACGCGTATCAGAGGAACACTTGTAAAACCGATGTGTTGCGATTTAACTCGTTTCGGTCTAAAACAGCTTGTTTCGCTGTATTAAGCAAGAATACATGCTTTTCGCCCAGTTATAAGAGAAAAAGTTTTGACGCGTGTCACAGAGACACTTCTAAAACCGATGTGTTGTGATTTAGCTCGTTTCGGTCTAAAACAGCTTGTTTCGTTGTATTAAGCAAGAATACATGCTTTTCGCGCAGTTATAAGAGAAAAAGTTTTGACGCGTATCAGAGGAACACTTGTAAAACCGATGTGTTGTGATTTAGCTTGTTTCGGTCTAAAACAGCTTGTTTCGTTGTATTAAGCAAGAATACATGCTTTTTGCGCAGTTATAAGAGAAAAAGTTTTGACGCGTGTCACGGGACACTTGTAAAACCGATGTGTTCAGATTTAGCTCGTTTCGGTCTAAAACAACTTGTTTCGTTGTATTAAGCACGAATACATGCTTTTCGCGCAGTTATAAGAGAAAAAAGTTTTGACGCGTATCAGAGTAACACTTGTAAAACCGATGTGTTGTGATTTAGCTCGTTTTGGTCTAAAACAGCTTGTTTCGCTGTATTAAGCAAGAATACGTGCTTTTCGCGCAGTTATAAGAGAAAAAGTTTTGACGCGTG